>NC_053442.1:56454756-56761979 GCF_007990345.1 Gossypium hirsutum
GCGCCACATGGACCAAGGGCTTAGCTAGGGGTGGTAGGGGCCCAGTCTCCGCTAAAATGAAAAAAAACTTCATTTAAGTCCTTTAAAATTTTTTATATTTTAAATTAGTAAATGTAAAATTACACTTTGGCACCCTAAAAATAAAAAAATTTGATTTAATCTTTTAAAAAATATAAAAATATAGGCTATTAAAATGGTGAAATTATATTTTTCACTATCATAAAAATTATAATTTAAATTCGGTCCCCTCTAAATTAATTTTCTGGCTTTGCCCTTGACATGGACAATCAAGGTCGGCAACGTCTTGTCAATGATGAGTAAATTCTTTTATTTTAAATAAATACAAGTGCTATATGGCACATTCTAATTGGTTGAAAGGTGCTACGCGACGCATTCTAATTGATGTCATGTGATAATTTTTTTTTTTTACGTTGTTAAGAAAATGACTGAACTGGGTAACGGAATGATAGTTTAAGTACCAATTTAAAATAAAAAAAAAGTTTAAATACCAAAATGAAAAAACTACATAATTCAAAGGCCAAATTTAAAAAGAAGAAGAAAAAAACCTGTTGAATAATATTTTTATGATTTGTGGTCTTCAAACTTTGTTTGGCTACACTGTTCATACAACCAAATTAAATCATCAAGAAGATAGATTCAATTTTGATGAATTGAATTTTAAAACCTTTCTTTAATTTATTATAATACTTTTACAATTCAACCCTCCAGTTGGTATTTTGTCAGTGGTCAAGGACGGCATGCAACCAACATTTTCATCTTATCTTCTCCATATCCTTTCTACAGTAAACTTTCTGCATCACTTGTATTTGGTCATAGCAGCAGATTTGGTATATTGGATTCTCCATGCTTTGCATTCTTTTCTTTGCCTTCCAGATGTTCGTGTTATTGCCTCTTCCGGTTTCACCGGAGCTGTTAACGCTGAAACAAAGCCTGGGTAATGGTAATAATAACAATCCATCTTCATTTCCTCCAAACTTTCTCTTTGGAACGGCCTCCTCTGCTTACCAGGTTTGCTTCACCACCAGTCTTTCAATTTGTTTATCCTATTGAGAACAAGCAGATGTAATGAATGGTCTTTTCATTTTGGGCAGTATGAAGGTGGTTACTTGAGTGATGGGAAAGGTTTGAACAATTGGGATGTTTATACCCACAGACCAGGTCATAATTCAACATCGAATTCCTTCAAACTTGCTTTTTGTTTAAAATGATATTCCCATCTTCAACAACAACAAATAATTTATTGCAGGAAAGGTCATTGACGGAAGCAATGGAGACGTAGCAGTGGATCATTATCATCGCTATTTGGTAAACTTACTTCGGATCCATGTAGGCTTCTGCACCGCGTTTCTTTCTTTTCCAATTTAGCTGAGGTTCACCCCTCAGTTTTTTTAGAAGGGTAAACTACGTCACCCAACTATAGGTCTGTTTCTTCTTCTTCTTTTTTTCGTCACTTAACTAAACCAGATTTGTAGTCCATTTCCATTTAGTGCCGATAAGTGTTTAACTCGAAGGTAATATAGTGGTTGAAAAATTGATATAATGACAAATTTTATGTCTTTTTATTATTATTATAAATTTTTTAAATACCATGTCCTTTCGTCAAACATTTAAAGGTTGGGTCAGTTTGAACGGTTCGATTTTTTTATACCAAAAATCAAATAAATTGAATTATCCATATAAGTTGAATAAATCAACCAACCTAAGGAGTAAAATCGAATAAACTGAATTAAAAATTTTCAATTCTATTTTTTTTCTTAATTGAGGTACTTTAATTTTTTTCAAATAATTTTCTTCTTTCTTCAAATTAGTATATTGTATTACTTTTAATTTTATTTTTATTTCAAATTCATTATAAAAATATTAAAAATTAAATCAAATAATTTTTAAAGAACTCAAAAAATATTTAATTTCTTGCATGGCCAACATACAATTCCCAAGTCTTCTATGGTTCTTAACGGGTATATATTAATTTGCGTTTTTTTAATATATTAAATGATGAAAAATAAAATGAATACAATAAAAAATTAAACTATCAATTTGGATTTTATATATTAAAATGTATTGGGTTTTAAATCTTAATGGCTTCCGGTTTTTAAAAGTGTTAAGTTTTAATGGGTATTTGGGTTTAGGTATGTAAATAGGTTATAGGCTTATAGTTTTATAGATTATGGCCTTAAACGGTTTATTCGGTTTAAAATGTCAAAATTAAAAGTCAACTAAATAAACTAATTAAATCGAACATGAAAACCGATTAAACCAAAAAATCGAATAAACTGGAAAAACAGTTTTTTCGGTTTGATTCACTTTGATTTTTTCGGTTCAGAATTTTAAAAGCACTTAAAGAAAATGATAAAAAAAGTAATCTTAATTAATTAAGCGACTACTTTAAAAAAAATTCATAATTAGGTGATAAAAAAATAGACTAACCTGTAATTTTTAAAATTATGCGCTTTATTCCCCCATTTAGCCTCTAAATTATACTTGTTTTCTTACCGGAGTATTGAAACCATCGTTGTCACATTTTACCTCCAAAAAGTTTCAAAGTAGTAGATGATATCATTTGTTACTTGTCATGTAGGCATTGAATATTTGTATATAAATTAGGATAAAATGATAATTTAAATAGGTTTTTTTTTTGGCACTAAGAAAATGGGAGTTAAATATGAATTAAAACATGATAAAATTACATTTAGTGCCAAAGTATCTTCACATCACCATTTAAAAATAATGTAAAATTATATTTCTCCAAAAAAATAACATAATTTAGTCTAAGTAATATTTTTGTAATTTAATGCAACCAATTTTACAACACTTTTAATTATATATCATTGTTACTTTTTTTTTCTTTTTATATTTTTAATTAATCAAATGGACATATTTGTGGTAGTTATTTTGTTAGTAATATTTTTCATCCTATGTTCATAACAAAAAGATATATTAAAAAAATTAAATTATTACTATATATAGTACAAATTAGATATTTTTTTTATAAATTAATATAATTTTATGTTTTCTTTTATAATATTAAATAATTTTATACATATTCTTATTATTTTAATGACATTTTGATTTCTTAGGTTATAATTCTTTTAGATATTTAATCACAAAAATAATTTATAATATTTGTAAATAGAAACAAATTATTTTGATATTTTTTATATTAATAAAAATTAAATATTATGTATAATGTAATCAGTAACGTTTAATTATAATGCTTTTCTAATGTCCACAATATAGCTATAACATATTTAGATAGCAAAAAATTGTATTGTTTAGTCCGTCTTAGCTCATTTAACAATTAAAGATTTCTTTGTGGATGGAGTCTTAACTCAATTGCTATGGGTGTTTAGGACTATAAATGAATCGAGCTTGAACGGACATGTTCGTTTGTTTATTTTTAAGCTTATTCGTATTCAGTTTGTGTTCGTTAAGAATTTTAAATTTTTGTTCATGCTCGTTTATTTACAATTATGTGTATTCATATTCGTTTGTTTAATGTTCACGAATATGTTCATGATCATAGAATTGAACATTTTCACGAACAATGTTAATAAATAATAAACAAACAAACAAACAATCAAACAATAAATACATACATACACATACATATATTGTTTAGATATAAAATAGTCAAATATAAATATTAATAATTATATTATAAATGAAAACAAATACAAACCAAGATAAATTTATTAATATATACTAACAGAACAATAAATAAGTTTTAAGATAACTTTATTAATATATACTAATGAAATTTTTATAAGAAAATATCATTAGTAAATAAACGAGTCAATAAACGAGCTTGTTCGTGAACATAAACGAACCGAACACACCTCTGTTCGTGTTCGTTTATTTATTAAACGATCATAAAAAATTTGTTCATACTCGTTTATTTAGCTTAATAAATGAACATAAATAAATGTTATACGAACGGTTCATCGAACATTTTGTTCATTTACACCCCTATGGACATTGTTGTCAATGTAGAAGGATATAAATTCGGGTGTACTAAAGTGCATTATCCTCTTATTTATGGATTGAGAAGGGGCTATAGAAAAAGTTAAACCTACATGAAAGTATCTATATGATACTTGTATTATAGGAATTGGTTCAAATTAGTCCTACTACTACTAAAGAATACTAAAGCTTAATAAAGTTAACATTTATCATTTAAAATTGACAATAAAATATTTAAATTGCATAACCATAAAAACTTTTAAAATATTAATTCTATTGAACACTGTAATTTAAAAAAAGCACACTAAATTGATTCATTTAAGGATAACATAGATTTTGATGATGATGATAAATTACAAACAAATTAGGGAAAAAATAAGTAATTGAAATTTTTACATTTTTTTTTTGGAATTAATTAAGAGATTTTAATTTGATATAGGAAGACATTGATCTAATGGAATCACTCGGGGTCAACAGCTATCGATTCTCTATTTCTTGGGCAAGAATTTTACCAAGTAAACCTTTGAATGACAGGATATTTGATGTTTAAATCAAGAGTTATCAATATTGGAATATCTATTCTTCACTAATATGTTCTCCAATTTCCTGACAGGGGAGATTTGGATATGTCAATGTAGCAGGCATCGATTTCTACAACAATCTAATTGATGCTCTACTACTCAAAGGTTTATTTTTATATTTTTTGGCATTTCTTGAATGACTTCTCTTCAAAACATTGCATAAATAATTGCAGATTTGGCCTTTTTCTACAGGGATTAAACCATTTGTAACTTTGACACACATTGATCTTCCCCAAGAAATTGAGGACAGATATGGAAGTTGGCTGAGTCCTGAATCACAGTACAATTATCCTGTTTCTTGTATTCAAATGAAATGGTAGTTTCTGCACACCATTGTCGAGCTCACTAATGGCATTGATCTTTCATTTTCAGACTGGATTTTGCATACTTTGCAGACATTTGCTTCAAGTCTTTTGGGGATAGGGTGAAGTATTGGGTCACTTTCAATGAACCCAATTTCCAAGTCAAGTTTGGGTATCGAGAAGGGACTTTTCCACCATCACGATGCTCCTTTCCATTTGGAAATTGTACCAGTGGAGATTCAGAGAAGGAGCCTTTCATAGCAGCTCACAACATTATCTTATCACATGCAGCCGCTGTTCATATTTACAGATCAAAATACGAGGTATGAGTGACATTACAAAATCTAAATGCCATTGGCTTAATGTAGACTTAGACGGTTTAAGGACATATTTCTTACTTAGAGCGATGAATGTTTAGGCAAAGCAAGGAGGCAGCATTGGAATCGTTATCAATGGAGCATGGTTTGAACCCATCAGCAGCTCCATGGCTGACAAGCTAGCAGCAGAAAGAGCTCAATGCTTCACTACCAATTGGTATATTTCTTCTTATAAACCCTTCTCTACTTCAACTTTTCTATATGTTTCCAATTGATATCTTAAAGATTCTGGTGTAACTGTAACTTTAAGGTTTCTAGACCCGATTGTTTTCGGAATATATCCTCCTGAAATGCAAAGCATATTAGGATCTATTTTGCCTGAATTTTCGAAAACGGAGAAGGAAATGTTGAAGAAAGGGTTGGATTTCATTGGAATCAACCATTATTCAAGTTATTATGTCCAGGATTGTATGTTCACTGCGTGTGAACCAGGAACACGAACCTCAAAGACTGAAGGGTTATGGGCACAAAGTTACCAAAAGAACGGCATCCCAATTGGAGAATCTGTATGTAACCATATTCTTTTGCCTGTTGAAATGTCATAACCGGCTGACCAATCAGGTACTCTCATTTTCCGCAACTTGTCATGGCCACAATCTGTTATTGTCTTCTTTGGACATCCATATCTCATCATTGATCAAATGGAACAAGAGCTTCGGTAAGGACTCCTATATGTAGGAGTTCTTGGATTCAAACCTGGAGTGGTGCAGTTTTGGGTAACAAAACTTTGAAAACATGTGGGTGTCTAAAGAGAACAATATTGAATTGTTTACATGATCCGGTCGGTTGGTCATGAGATACTTGCTCGGAGTAAACGTATAATACACTACTCAAAAAATGAGTAAATTAGTCCTTGTACATTAATTCAAAGAGCAAATTGGTCCTCCTATTAAAGATTTCATCTATTTTTGTTGTTAAAAACTAGTCTCAGTATGTCAAGATGAGGTACCCATGATATGCTATGTGTTACTGTTTGATTATTCTATCAGCCATGCCAATTTTTAATAATATAAATGGCTGAATTTTTTAAGAGAAAAGACCAATTTACTTTTTTATCTAAAGTACAAGGAGTAATTTATCCTATTTTTTGAGTATAGAGGACAAAATATAATTTGACTCCTAATACAATAGACTTTATGGTTTTTACCTGCTTGGCAACTTAAACCAGAGGCTAAATCTTTTTGCTATGCAGACTGATGTGGACTGGTTGTATGTTTACCCTGGAGGAATGGAGAAGATCATAACCTATGTTAAAAAGAGATTCAACAACACCCCAATGATCATTACAGAAAATGGTATAAAGAGACAAAATGTTTCGTTTAAAGTTCATTGCAAAGCATTTTTCCACATTCATAATTGTATTTTGTTTGGTGTAGGATACGGTGAGGTGACCAAAGCAAATTCCACCATTGAAGACTCCTTACAAGACGTCAACCGAGCCAAGTACATGGCTGGATACTTGGATTCCCTGTCAACAGCAATCAGGTGAAAAGCAAATGAGAAACAAAGAACAAACCATCCATTACATTGCTTATGTTTCTTGCCTATTTTACAAGTTCTAAAATACTTCTCTGATTCTTTAATTGTGAGAGTGTAACTGACGAGTTTGTGTCTGCCGTTGAATGCCATCAGGAAAGGAGCAGATGTTAGGGGCTACTTTGCCTGGTCTTTGCTAGACAACTTCGAATGGGAATATGGATTCACAAGAAGATTCGGACTTCACCATGTTGACTTTAAGACACTGAAGAGAACCCCAAAGTTTTCAGCAACTTGGTACAAAAATTTCATTGCAGAAAGTAAAATACCAGACAGCTGATCATCTTCATAAACGATCTTACTACTTCTACTAGCAAATTTCGTTATCTTTGCTCCCTTAAATTTGTACAGTCAATATAAAATTTGTCCATACAAATTGTTTCTTAGAAATCTAATGAGACCTTTTACAGCAAGAGCCAAATGTGGAATAATAAGGGGGAAAATTTGTAATTTACAGTTTCATCTCCTCATGCCGCCATATATGGCTTCATAAAAGTGTTGACCACCATCCCATGAAATTTGACATGCTTGGAGACCAATGGCAACACTTGGCTCTTTTCTATGCTAGGCAATCATTCCATCTGTAATGCCATTTCTTCATCATTCTCACTACTGTACTTGTATAGATTAAAGCCCAGGACAAGCCATCTCAGCTATAGCTGCTGGCATGTATAGTACTATGAATGGTTACCTTTCAGTGAGACCAAAGACGGGGGAAATTTATACTCCTATTTCCATAGCACTAGAGTTGTTAAGTGACAATTTCCATATTTGAGCATTGTCAATTGATTGAATGATTTAAATAGGATGTGCTCATTATTTGAAGGATATCTATTAATGATGGTTGTTGGGGATCGACCCGATTAAGCAACGAACAAGTAAAAATAGCGGAAGAAATTGAGAAATTAAACACACAAATTTAATGTGAAAAAATCCCTTCAAAGAGGATAAAAAACCACGGGCAAAGATAATTTTACTATAATGGCAAAAGAACGAAGTGTTACTATAATAGAGATAAAAACTAAACCCCGAAAACCCGAAAATAAAGAACCCTCAAAACGTAAACACGAAATTCACTAAAAGTGTTACAAGTTCTAATCTCTAATGGGTGTATTTTCTAAGGTTGTAAGAGCCTATTTATAGGCTAAATTCATAGGTCAAATAATAATAAAATAATCTAGACTAATCAGAGTTTGATTAAAACAAATAAACAGAGTTTAACTAGAAGATTATTTCTCAAATTTGACTGAAATAGGAGTCATACTCAACAAATCTCCACCTTGACTCATATTGCCACAACGCCATCTTTGTTAAAGTCCGCCACGAGTCTATCTTGAACTTTGTAGGGAATTAATTGAGTCGAATTTGTGCTTAGAAACTGGAAGACTTCTAGCCTTCGACTTGTACACTGCCAAATCAAAACTAACCCGGGCCTGATTTTCCCGAACACGGTACCTTAACTTTTCATAACCTGCATCCAAAATAGAATATCTCTTCAACAAAACAGTCATACATTTTTCCTTCCTATGACCAAGTTGTCTCCACTCCAAACGAGTTGACTTCGACTCCCTAACGGACGAGGGATGTCCAATTTCACTGGTCACTATAAAACCTTCCAGAATATAAAAACTACTGGTCATTTTACGTTTTAACAAAACAAGAGCTCCACAAGATACCTTAATGTCGCTCGACTCGATGTTGATTCTGCATCCTTTCAAGTCTAAAATACTCAAAGAGATGAGATTCTTCTGTAAATCAAGTACATACTTGACATCTGAGAGTGTCTTAATCGTCCCATCATGCATCCTAATTTTAACGGTACCAATACCAATTACCTTACTAGATGAATCGTTTCCCATGCGCACAACACCACCTTTAACCGAACTATATATGGAGAACCATTCTCTATTGGGACACATGTGGAAAGAACATCCCGAATCTAAGATCTACTTAGACGTAAGCTCGGAGCTTTCGCTCGTTGACACTAACAAGAAATCATCACCGCTTTTGTCAGCCAAATTAGCACCAGCTATATCTTCCTCATTACTCTCAGCAATCCTTTATTTCACAGTTTATAACAATCTGCTTTGACGTGACCTAACTTCTTACAATAACGACACATTTTGTCTCACTTCTTTAATGTTACCAAAACAAAAGCTTTCCTATTTGCCTTTCTATCTGAACCAAACTCATTGTCGAGTTTGTCCTTACTCAACAAATGACCCTTTATATCTTCGAACAAAAGTTTATCATTGTCATAAATTAGGGTCTCCTTGAAAGACTTGTATGGAAGGGATAGAGAGCATAATAATAACATAACCTGATCTTAATCATCAATCTGAACCACAATGTTCTTTAAATCATTTAAAAGAGTAATGAATTGACTGATGTGATCTTTAAGAAGCTCACATTCGTTCATGCGAAACTTAAATAGACATTGTTTCAATACTAAACGGTTAGCCAGAGACTTAGTCGCATAAAGAGTTTCTAACCTTTTTCACAAGGCGAATGAGGTCTTCTCTATCAATACCTCATGTAATACCGTATTCGCGAGGCACAACTGGATTGCTGACAACGCTTTTTCATCAAGCTCTTCCCATTTTGTTTGATTTAGGTTCTTAGGTTTTTTCCCAGTAACAACATTTTTCAAGTTGGTTAGAACTAGAATTGCCATCATCTGAATTTGTCACCGATTAAAATTTGTAACACCATCTAACTTCTCAATTTCAAACCTTGTTGATATCATCTCTGAATGGGCTGATCTACGAAAAATGAACTAGCTTTAATACTACTTATTGGGGATCAACCCGATTAAGCAACAAATAAGTAAAAATAGTAGAAGAAATTGAAAAATTGAGCACACAAATTTAACGTGAAAAAACTCCTCCAAAGAGGATAAAAAACTATGGGCAAAGATAATTTTACTATAATGACAAAAGAACGAAGAGTACAAAGTATGGAGATAAAAACTAAAACCCGAAAACCTGAAAATAAAGAACCCTCAAAACGTAAACACAAAATTCTCTAAAAGTGTTACAAGTTCTAATCTCTAATGGGTGTATTTTCTAATGTTATAAAAGAGCCTCTTTATAGGCTAAATTCATAGGTCAAATAATAATAAAATAATCTAGACTAATCAGAGTTTGACTGAAACAAATAAATAGAGTTTAACTGAAAGATTATTTCTCAAATTTGACTGAAATAAGAGTCATACTTAACAAAGGTAATATTACTTGAAAAACTCACATGAAAGTTGGGATCAAATTAGATCACCAGAGACGATCACTTACAACATGGACATTAGGATTGGATTAAAACTCAATGAAATTAGTTGCCAAGAGTCCACGTTTGATTTATTCTTTATTGTTTATTGTATTATTGTTTTAATGGGATTGCTATAGATATTCTATATTAACAAGTCTCGAAAATCTATTTAAGAGAGAGACTTGTATAATTTATTGTACTGAGAGTTTTTAACACTTATTTTGTTTAAGTAAGGAACATTTCTTTGACTACAAATTGTTAGTAAAATCATTTGTGTTAAGGTTTTACTTACTGAGTGCATAAGCGCGAACTTAGTGGCGAGAATCATCAAGAAATTAAACTTATAGGTTCTAATCATATCTGTTCTTTTTTATACAATGTCTAGAATTACCTATAACCCCTCCCCAACCCATAAATAGGAGGATAATACGCTTTAGTGCATTTGAACCCACGTCCTCCTACATTGACAGCAATGTCCATGCCAATCGAGTAAAGACTCGATCGATTAATACATTTGATTTAAATGTGTCGTGAAGGTTTTTTTAAAAGTTTCGATATCAAAGCTATTTATATGTATGTAAAATATTCTATTCTACTAACATTATGATGTTCCCTATTATACTTGAATAATTTGAATTTGTGCAGACAAATTAGTTACAAAGTTCATTTCAAAATAAATCAAATTTTCTTCATGAAAAAGAAAAAGAAATTGCAAGCAGAAGTTAAGCATTACAATAACTTATTAAGTGAAGAATCTATAATTATGAAGCAACTTCAAGATGAGATGTAGATTAAACTCAAAATTTTATATTCATTCGAAGCAAATTCATCATATGTAAATTACAAATAGAAAGAAGAATATTCACATATATCAATAAGGGTAAAATACAAAAATAGTCACTTATGTATAGTTTAAATTATGTTTTGAATTTTGAATTTTAATTTATGATTTGGTCACTAATGTTATTGATTTGTAAAATTTTGGATCATTGTGTCGTTTTCCAACAATAGTGGTGTAACGGAAGTCTGACATGGCACAAATTATGTCGTTAAATTTTGACGTATCATCCAAGTCATCACCACATAATTTAAACATGTTTTTTTAAATCAACTTATTTCATTTATTACCTTTTTCTATATTTTCCATTTTTTTCTTAGTTTTTCTTCAACTCATCATTTTTCTCTCGTCTCTCCCAACTTTCCCTCTCTCAAAGCTTCATTCATGGTCACTCGCCCTCTCTCATCATTTTTCTGGTACGAATATTATACTCTGTTACCCATAGAGAAGGAATTTAATTTTTGTTTCTCTATTCATCCTTTTTTTTTCAGAACAAACCTAGTGTGTTCTTTGCTGTATGAAGAAGGTACTAGCCTTTAGCTTGATTAGTAACTGAATTTTTCAAGCCAATTGATGGTAAATTCTTGAGTCTTTCTTTAATTTAATATCCAGGGAATGATAGGGTTGTAGGAACCATTTATACAGGTTTCTATTGGAGGTCGGAGGGAAGGAAACTCCCTTCTAGTTAACATTTGCATGTTTTCAATTCTTGTTTTTACATTAAAGTTTAGTTGCTTATGTATTTAATAGAGTGTTTAATTTTATTTAGCTAAAGAAACGGAAGAAGGCCCGAGTGCAAAAGGAAAAGAACTCGTAGAATAGGCAAAGCTTTTCTGGTGATCTCTGGTGAGCTCTTTTCACTTGTGTTCCTGTTAAATTCCAGCTAATTTTGTGATAATGTTGTCTTCCAGGTAAGTCTATGTAAAATCAGTTGTGCATGTCTGATTTAACAACCTAAGTTGATGATAATAGTATATGCATGAATGGTTGTTAATAGACACTCTTCCTTGGTGCACAAGATCTGTATTCGGAATGGTGGAAACTGATGAGATGTGATGGGAGAAATGTATGGCGATTATGATATGATATAAGATTTACCTCCGGTAGGGCATGTAAATGCAAACTGCGATTGGTGCCCCGACCTTGTTAGGGAATGCGTAAGTGTTCGAAACAACAAGAAGGATTTGTGGAGGTTCGGTTGGATATATGAAATACCGACTCAATGGAGAAATACTGTGAACATGAAATCGTGGCTCTTCAGAGCAATATGTGAATCAGAAGCTAAGCCATGAACAGTCTATAAAAGTATCCGCGTGATTTGTGCTTAACAGAGAAAGGTATCTGCATGTGAACTAACTTGGTTGTGGTGTGAAATTGACTGTGTTTGTGATTAGACATAACTAATATTCGCATGAAAATTTAAGTTACTAGTGATTGCATTTAGAGGCAGATAGTATCTGCCAACAAACCCTAATTGTGTGGGGGTATGAATCCGCCAACGGATCGTACACAACTATATTGGCGTATTTGTGTGTAATTTGTTGGTATTACAAAGTGTGGTAAAAGTCTAGCTAAATTTCACTTTCTTGAAAACCTTATCCGAAAGTTTATTTATTTATTCTTGGAACTCACTAAGTTCGTTACGAACTTACCTAGTTTCCCCCTACCATTTTAGGATCTGTTGAGATAGTGGGATTTTGAAGGGACTTAGCCAGCCAACGGACTCTTTTGTGAGCCATCCTTTGTTCTGTTGTAACATGTATATCAATTCGGGTGGCCTGTGGTCTAAGTCTCTTATAATTGAACTGTAAAAGCAAATTTGAATTTCTTTTATTGAATCATTTGTAGATAACGAATGATGGCACTTTGCCATTTTATTTACTTTTGTGTTATTTGAATTAAAGCTTACTCTTATTTTCCCTTTTGATTTGTGTGTTAGATATTTAATCCATTGAGCGACAGTTTGGAAAATTTTATCTTTATTTTCCTTTAGTTTTGTTTTAAAATATGCTACTTCGCCAAACATCATTTTAAGATTGTTTATTTAAATCATATTAATTGACTTAACTACCAAAACCAATGTCTTTGTCTTTATGAAATGATTTCTATTTTCTGGTACCATCCTCATTCACCGATTAGACATTCGAACTAGGACGTTATATTATTTACCAATTAAGGGAATTAAAATAGATGAAATAATTATGGGGAGGAAAAGAGTGTAATTTTTTTTGTGAAAAGTTTTAATTTAATTTGATTTGATTTTTATAATTTAATTTAAATCTATTCTTTTTTTAATTTAGTTTTATTTTAAACATATACGTTTCAATGATTGGTTAAGAGTTTTTCCTAATTTAGGTAATAAACCACTTTGTGTAATAGAATATAGTTTAAATATCATTTATAAGTAAAAAATTGAAGTAAAAATTAATTAAAAATATATAATTGTTTAACCTTTTGCTTATATATAAAAGACGACATTGCAAAAAAATGAATTAGGAATGACTTCCACAAAAAAATGGCAAATAAAGAGGGCATAGCCATGTGCTTTCATTTTGGTCCCATATCTCCAAAGTTCAATTTTTCTTTCTTATCACAAAACATAAATTAATATCTAAATATAGTAGTACTGTTTTAGAAAATAAGAAATGAATACATAAAATAAGTAAAGCTTGAAAGTTTTGCATATGGTTCATTAAAAGTTACAGGTAAGCAGCTCCCTTACACATTAACTCCCGGTTACCATTTTAGGTCAGGCAAGTTCACCAATGGTTGCCATCTTACATTGCTGATAGCCACTGCCTACAATGTCACACCAATAATCTTTTCCCACCTAATCCCTATTTTAAGTTTTTTTAAATATATATATATGTACATAAATGCAATCAAACTATAATTAAATGTGTGTACATGTACCAACTTTATTACAAATTTATAATACATACTTGTTGGGATGTTTAAGGTTTGAGGATTATCTATATTTAACGCCTACTTTATTAGTTAATTAACAAACTCCAAAAACCAACTAATCCCCTCTATAGCCTACGTACCCACATCCACGTAGGTAGGCATCCATCCATTATTGCTATCGGATTCCCTCAATACTGAGGTCAATTTATGATCAAACAAGTAACTAACTAAATCAGCACCTGCACAACTAAATGGCCGAGCAATTAGCACAAATATTGGTATTATCACATTTATCTTCCTTCGTCTTCACATTAATTTTGTTCGGATATTCAGAAAAGTAATTTATTTTCGCTTTTTTTTTTAACCGTTTGTTAGTGCTCAAATATATATGATACACTATTGCCATTGATTGATAAAATTAGCTGTAAAATTATAAAATATGTACTTGCCATTGCCATATTATATTTTAGTGTTTGTTGACTGTTATAACTTGACTTGTATCTGTTCACATTCAAAACGATAGAAGAAATTAATATACAGATAGCCGGTGGAACGATTTCATTTAATCCTCACTCTCTTTTCATCTTCTATAAAACCTACCACGAAATTTTCATTCCCTTGTTGCATACTAGCCACTCCCTTTCCTCCATCCCCCCCCCCGGCCCTTTTAATTTCCTTGTTTAGAGAAAAAAATGGAGTTGATGGACCTTTTCATTATCGGTTTGGCACTTATTTTCATCCGTCTATGGTGGCGGTACTCGTCGGTCGCTGGCGGCGGCCCTAAGAACCTCCCTCCAGGGCCGCCTGGTTGGCCATTCGTTGGAAACCTGATCCAAATCATTCTCCAACGTCGACATTTCGTCTTTATAGTAGGTGAGCTTCGTAAACTATACGGTCCAATTTTCACCTTGCGAATGGGGCAACGGACCATGGTGATTGTTACAGATTCGAGTCTCATCCATGAAGCTTTGGTTCAAAAAGGCCACACTTTCGCTTCCCGTCCACCGGACTCCCCGATCCGGCTCGTGTTTAGCGTCGGGAAATGCGCTATCAACTCCGCCGAGTACGGACCTCTCTGGCGATCCCTGCGCAAGAACTTCGTCACCGAGCTGATAACCCCTACGAGAGTGAAGCAATGTAGTTGGATCCGCAAGTGGGCAATCGAAAACCATATGAAAAGGATCAAAAGTGAGGCTTTTGAGAATGGGTTCGTGGAGGTAATGAGCAATTGCAGGCTCACTATATGTAGCATCTTGATCTGTTTATGCTTTGGTGCAAAGATCTCCCAAGAACGGATTAAGAAAATCGAAAGCATACTCAAAGATGTAATGCTGGTAACATCACCGCAGCTACCGGATTTCTTGCCGATCCTCACTCCGTTGTTTCGTCGGCAAATGAAAGAGGCCAAAGCACTAAGAAAGAGGCAATTGGAGTGCTTGGCTCCATTGATAAAGAACCGGAGAGCTTTTGTTGAGAAAGGTGAAAACCCTAACCAAGAAATGGTGAGTCCAATCGGTGCAGCCTATATAGACTCACTCTTCGGACTAGAGCCACCAACCCGAGGTCCGTTGGGGGAAGAAGAGTACGTTACCCTATGTTCAGAGGTGATCAGTGCCGGTACCGATACGAGTACCACGACAGTTGAATGGGCCATGCTTAATTTGGTAATGAATCAAGATATCCAAGAGAAACTTTACCAAGAAATCGTGGATTGTGTAGGCAAAGATGGTGATATCAAAGAAGAAGATATAGAGAAAATGCCTTACCTCGAAGCCGTCGTTAAAGAAACGCTCCGGCGACACCCGCCGGGCCATTTCCTCCTATCTCATGCAGCTATAAAAGACACTGAGCTTGGTGGCTACACAATCCCAGCAGGGGTTCACGTCGAGTTCTACACTGCATGGATCACTGAGAATCCAGATATATGGTCGGATCCAGGTGAGTTCCGACCCGAGAGGTTCTTGCAAGGTGACGGGGTCGGTGTCGACGTCACCGGGACTCGTGCGGTGAAAATGGTGCCGTTTGGGGCAGGGAGACGGATTTGTCCGGCTTGGAACCTAGGCATTTTGCACATAAACTTGTTGATAGCAAAGATGGTTCAAGCATTCAAGTGGGTTCCAGTTCCGGGTGCCCCACCAGATTTGACTGAGACATATTCTTTCACAGTTGTGATGAAGAACCCTCTCAAGGCCGTGATCATGCCTCGGTGAGAAAATTGAAAGCTTAATTAGGCAATTTATATATGTATTTTTACTTTAATAGTACTTTTGACATGTTTTGAGTGTTTAATCATGTATTTCAAGCACGCCATTTTCAACTATTTAATCAATCACTTTTATTTTTAATGCTTCACCAATTGATGGCTATATATACATGATAATTTATTTGATAATTAGGTAAATAATTTGTTTTTCTTTGTAGATATAAATTCTCTCCGATGCTCTTCCATATAATTATGAATTTCTTTCCATGAAATTATTAAAAAAATTAATGGCATTCATGTCATATTTCGTGTAACTGTCCACCACATATATTTTACTGTTGACATGAATAATCTTTTAAGAATTTTAAAATTATTTTTATTGATTTATTTAAATTTTTACGAAATATACGTGAATTTTGGTTATCTTGTTAAGGTTTCTATCTTAAAAAATATTAACTAAATTTTAAAGGTTAAAGTAACAAAAAAGATAAACATTAAAATGTAAATTAATCATTATGCCTTGCTAATAAACACATGTACTTGAATGATTGTGTTTAATAATTGATTGCATATAAATTATTAAACTATTGATTTATATATAAATTATTGATATTGTATGGAGCGGTGGTTAAAACTCTTGTCAGATACCCATGAAACCGTATTGCCCTATCCCCACCCACCCCTAATATTGTGTGGACAAAAAGTTTAACATTATTAATTATTTCTTAATTTTATTTACATAACTAAATTCTCAATAATTAATCAGATATAAAACTTCTTCCCATATGGAAGCAATTGCAACTTGCAAGTAAAGCGATAGCCTTCCTATTTAGTATTGTCTAATAATGTACCCAAATAAATTAGCATTGTCTGAACATTAATGGTAACGACCTAACTCGGTAAAATCGGTGGAGACAATATTTTAAGCTGTCTTTATTAATATTGAATAGCCTTATCAGACAGGTTGATAAAGGATTGTTGAAGTATGAATGGAGTAAAACTATTGAATCACTCAGCTTGAAGTAAACAACTAATACAAATCAGTTGCCTAAATTGAAATATTAAGAGAGGGAGACTATGGCTCTGTTTGGTTTCAAGAAACAGGCTGTTTTCTTGGAAATTTGAAAACATTTAAGAAAATGCACTCGGACGAACTTTTTGGAAATTAAAATAAAATTATGTAAAAATTAGAATTTCATTGTTTTTAGGAAAAATGAAAATGATAGAAAATAAAAAGTTTTCATCTTTAAATAAATTGACTAGAATTCAAATCCATGTAAATACAAAAATATTCCTTTTTTTATAATTTTTTAAATATTAAATATGATATTGTGATTCAAATCCATATAAATGTATATTTTAATTTTATTTCTTATGTTTCTATTGTAGAAAAATAAATACGTTTTTATTATTAAAAGCAAATTTTTATTTTTATTTACCAAACGTGTTTTTTATTTTTTAATATAAAATGAAAATTGTTTCTCAAAATGAAAATAGAACATGTTTTTGAGAAACCTGAGCCTAATTTTTCAATTTTTATAAAATAGAGAGATAAAAATTCATAATTAGACCACTAAAAATACAAAGATAAAATATATTATTAGTCACTAAACAATGGGTAAGTCTTCGATTTGGTCACTTAACTAAAAAAGTTATAATTTGGTTATTGAACTATTCAAAAGTTTTCATTTAAGTCACTGAACTATTCAAAAGTTTTTATTTAAGTTATTGATTTATTAAGTTTTTTCTTAAGTTTTGCTGGCAAGCTCCAAGAGATAACTTAGTGATCATTATAGTGCATTAGTACTCATCGACGAGTATAGGAACATACCTTAGATCCAAGTTGATCTGACAGTCAGTGTCAAAGGTCAGAGAAAAAACTATTTAAATTTTGGTTCACAAAATTCATGACATCCAAAGTTGTTTCATGAAAAAAGAAATAGAATTGTAGAAGAAAAAAGGAAAGAGAGATTTCGATTGGTGCAAAAAGTGCAAATGGAGAAAGTCATATAACATCACTTTTTACTACCCAATAACTTAAATAAAAAAAATTAATAGTTCAATTACTATAATTTTTTTAATTAAATGACCAAAACGAAAATTTACACATTATTCAGTGACTAATGATGTATACAACAATCATTGCTTTTGGACTCATTGGAACCAAAAATGTACCGGTGTCTAAATCTCTTCAACTAGAAAAATGGCATGGGTTTTATAGCAAGGTTTCAGTCATACTAATGAAAGGAAATTGCTTTTCCAAATAATAATTCTGATTCTGATTTTAATTAATGCATATAATACTAATTAAAGAGGGACGGCGAAGGGTGCAATCGCTATCTGATTTGATTCGCTGGCTTCATTGCACCAATTTGATGGGAAGTTTGTGATTACACTTACAAAACTCCAACGTCCACACAATTCTCTCCTCCCACAAATCATATTATATCATAATTTTCACTCATGAAAATTAGAAGTTGAGAACATACATGCAATTATTACCAATTTTATGTTAACTTTGCTTATTGAAGTTGATTGTTTAACTTTTTGTAATGGTCTGGATGGGTTAATATTTTTTAGGTTAAATATAAAATTGGTACTTGAATTTGTTTATTTTTTTTAGATTGGTATTTATGATTTTTTTTTGTTTCAAATTGATACTAAATTTTTTTTCTCAACTAGTTTGATACTTTTTTTCTAACGTTGTTAAGTCTAAGACATGTGGCAGAATAGAATTGTGACACGTGGCATAATGATATCATCATGATGTCATAATTTAGAAATATATTAAAAATAAAAAAAAATAATGTTTTTAAAAACTTTTTCCATTTTTTTCTTTCTTTTTCCAGGTTTTCCTTTTCTTCTTTCCAATTTCCATTTCTTTTATTTTTTTCTTCCTTCGATGAACCCTAGTCGTCGTCGTCTAAGCTCCGATCGAACACCATCAAAACACTCCTCTCCACCACCTCTCTTCAAATCATCGATAAGTTTTCCAAGAATCCAACCCAAATTTGATGAAACAAAAGCCAAAGCTTCGATCTCTTTCTTTCTCTGATCTCCTTTTTACATCGTCAGATTACCATTGGTCTTCGGTACGTGGTACATCATGTTATGGTTTGCATTACCACCGTTGGGATCGCCGAATGAAGATCCGAAGTTTCAAACACTAGATAGTTAGCTATGAATTTTCCTACTATATTTCGTTTGCTTTATGATGTCGAATTGAGCCACCACCATCAATGGCCTCACCCCCGATCAATGTGCACCACTACTCAGCCTCTTGTTTCTTTTCTTTTTTTTACTGCCACCTCTACTGTCTAATCTCATATGATAAATATATTTGCAAATCTAAGATTTTTTGGGGTTTTTTTTTCTGGTTTTACAAAATTAAGTTTCGGTTAGGGTTTGTTCTTTTGGATTTGATTCCATTTCCCCCCAATAGGTGAATTTGATTTTGGTTTTCTTTTTTTATTAGGATTCCATGTTTATTATCTGGGTTGTCTCTGCTTTGATTTTGTATTGGGATTATGATTTGCTCCATCGTTAAGTACTACCGAGACAAGCCATGGCTGTAAAGTTTCGATTTTGATTTTGATTTGCAATGTATTAACGATGATCCCATCATAAATAAGCTCTACTTTTCGAATCATTTGAAATTGGATTTAAATTTTTCAGCAATTGAGCTTTTTTAAGCTCGATTTCATGGAGTAAACCAGGGGTTTTAAAAGATTTAAACTCGGATTCCATTTTATGAACTTTAATTTGAAAGAAAACCCTAACTAGAAACCTAAATCAGCTCAACTTTGGTGCCATTTTCAAGTAAAAAAGGTGGCCAACCGCTGGTGGCGACGAAGGCAGCAACTTGGGTTGAAGCAGCAACCACATGGTCAGTGACTTAACTCAGGATTTAGGTAAATCACACCATGAATTAATTTAGAAACGGATTCAGAATTAATTCATCTTGGGTCTAGTCCAATGTATCATTCTACTAATTGAATGTTAGAGTATGCCCAAAGATCAATCATGAGATGATTGTAATAACATACTTGATTTATCATGTTTATTAATATAAGGCGTTACTATTATTATTTCAGTTTCTTTTCTGTGTGTATAAATAAACTGTTTTATAATAATGTCTTGAGAATAATATGATTATTCTTAAAAGGTCCTTAGTCAAGTATTATTGTTGGCTAGGACAACAATAATGCATTAAGACTTACATGTAGTTGATTGATGATAAAGAGTTGTCATTAATATGGAATGTCAAAATCGATGCATGAATATGTGTGTTAGAGAACAACATATTGGACTGACTCGTTATGAGTATGTTTCTTGGATTATTATGTAATTGTCACAACATTACTCATAGTGATTAATATGTATATGATCCTCAGACTTGAGATCATCATAATCCCAACATCGTGAGTTGTATATTTTGATACAGTCAAACGTACACCGTAACTGGTTATTCTATTAAGGCTGATGTTGGATATACCACGATCTCTGTAGAGGGATATGGTTGATCGATATAGGATAAGTCCCTCCTACATAATGGGAGTAATATCTTAGGTCACTTGATTGAGTGGGACTAGAAATGTATGGCCATGCTCAAATAAGCTGATATGAGATGTCATACTTATTTGTATATCATAGTCTACTTAAGATATCAAGGAACATGGAATGGACCATGCAAATGTGACTATTCCGTGACTTGTCTCCAATCCAGAGATAAAGGACTTAAGGATTATTGCATGAAAGGTTAATCATAAAAAGGTTATGTCGAATCATGATTTCGTGTGACTTAGGTAGCAATGATGCATTGCTAGGTGCCACTCATTGTTTGTAACATTGGGATTGTTCTAGTATTACTGCTAACGTTACAAGAACCTACAGGGTCACACCCTATAGTTGAAATGAACGGAATAAAATATAGTTGGTATTGTGTTTGGTTGTCGTTTGAATTAAATTAATTTAATTGGGTAATCAAATATCAAATACATTATATGTACAAGGTTGTTGTACGCATAATGAGAAAATGAATTTGGTTCGTATATAAATTCAAATAAATATATAGTTTACTGAAATCATTATTATAATTAATGTAATTATAATTTTAGGTTTAAATACATTGTTATATTTATTTAATTTCTAGAAACCCTAAAAATAGATATAAAATCCCGTTTTTCTTTGTTTGGTGGATCTAGCAGCCGTCAAAGCAAAATCTTCTCCAAAATAGTTTTGGGGATTCCTTTCGTTCATTGTCAACTGGGTGGATTACATGAGGCCGGAGTCACGATAGATTACGGCTTGGTTTGATAGTAGATCAGATTACTCGTTACTGAGGCGTCACTGTCTACTTAGAATAAAGATTCGGTAATTTCGAAACCTTTATTTCACCCTGATTCGTTTCTCCCACATGGATCCATGTTAGGATCGCCGGATGTTTTATTTTTCCACTACGCCGTAGGGGTCCCGACGTTCCAACATTGAATACATCTAAGTTTCTACTCGTGGAGTCAACTGCTCCGATAGCCAAGACTAGCCATCTCCCTAATTGAAATTGTAGACGACATAATAATCCTTCTCAGTATTTGAATCAAATGTTCACTTCGATTCTTTTACGGGATTACGGACTTATTTAGATTATCTACTAAAGTAAGTTGTCTCTCTCACAATTTAAACATTCTTACAATGTAAACATTCTTACAATGCGCTTATCTTCAATTTGAACTTAGATAATCAATGAGCTAATATTTGCTTGTCACAGTTTCGCTATGCATGCAAAATATAATACATAAATACAAAATACATAATAGTGAAATGAGAAATTAACTTTATTTATTTATTCATCGTTCAAATAAATAGAAAAGAGTTACATGTTTACTATAATATAGGCACATTTCGCAATAGTAATATGTACATGTATAGCGTCATCGTTGCCGGGCAACCTGGGGTGACAGATCCGCGTATCTGTTTCGAGTCCGTGTCTAGTTAATAGGGTTCTAAACATGAGATTTGATAAATAATATGTAAATTGATAAATGTCATTGAATTGCAATATGTGACAATATGCAAAATAAATTGAAAACAAGTCATAGGGGTCGATTGAACATGAATGAGCTATTAGGCTTGTAAATTAATGAAATCATCAGATGAAAATTTAGCATAAATACAAGTAAGCAAACTGATGATTGTATATAAGTATGAAAGATATGTTAGGTACTTATGTATTAAATGGAAAAAAAATAAGGATTTGTGCAAATTAAGTAGCATTGTAAGTTTTGGCATAAATATACATATGAATTGGTTATAAGTTTGGTCATATACACGGTGATTTGAAAATGAAAGTGTTGTGGCATGAAATGACATGAAATTAGGTTATGAATTGAAATTGATATGGATGTATGCATATGTTTAATTTGTTTATATTGACTTGAATCATGGAAATACCACTAAGCGTATTTGCTCAGCGTACGATTTGTTTTCTCCACGCGCAGGTATAGCGGATTCCCAGTAGTTCGAGCAGTTGGTCCAACATCTCGAAAGTAATCCCCAACTTAACAAACTTTGTATGAGTTTTGTTTTAGTGTCAAGTATGACATATACCTAATTTGTGTCAAATTGGTACAAAATTATGTTTATATACATTTTTGGTTTAAAAGGTTGATGTATGAACCTGGTTAATTGAATATAACATGTAAATGAATTCAAATATGGTTGGAAATGGTATAAGATATTGTAAATGCCAATGGCCTTGCTAAATAAGTATGTTTTTGAAGGTTTGGAATGAATTATACCAATTAGTTAACTTATAGGTATCATGGTATTGCTAGATGATAACTCTTGAAAAGAGTTATATTTCATGCCTTTAGACCTAGCTAATTACTTGTACTTAAGTACATTGTGTTGCATTTTAGGACATTTTAGTTAGCATTTTTAATATTGTAATAGGACTTGGACTATGTTGGAATTAGGTGCTTTTAATTGCTTGCGATGGATTTTTTTTGTGTGTTGGTGTGGCAGGAACATGTTTTAGAACGAGGAAATAAATGAGTGAAGTTTTGTCAAGGCAAAGTGCAAACAGTTTGCCAGCACGGATGTCGTGGCAATGCTGGATAGACCAAGTCAACATTTTTCGTACAACAGTCCTAGCTCAAATTCAAACTTGTACTAGATAAATCCCCCTAAAAAAGAAAAAGATAATCACAAGTTGTTAGCCAACCCTAGCCTAATCTATCTATAAAAGCTAATGAAGTGGACCTCACAAATGGCGAAAAAAGTGGGAGAGATCCTTAGGCATGAATAAGGGTTCGACTGTGCAAAGGAAAGAAAGTCCTTCTTAGCCATCACAGGACATTGTGCTGCCGAAGTGTGGACTAGGCAAGAGAAAGCTATTTCCCAAAGTTCTTCCGTTATTTCCATTAGTGTTCCTTCAAAATATTGAATTGAAGTAGTTGAACACAATGTCGGATAATATTTTGGTTTGGAATTTTATTTCCCAGCCCATGAGCTAAATCTCATAGGGTTGGGATTACTTTCGATGAAACCTTAAACTGTTTTATGGATGCAGTGTATATCTAATTTACTTAACTATTTCCTTTGATTGTTCTTATTTCTTAATTAAAATGCAAACAACCTCTAGATATAGAAGACTGTTCGCATACTTATAAACTGATTCTAATTTCGAAAGGGTTGAATTGGTTAGATTAAAATTAATGAAATGAACAAGTATTTGGTAGACACTTGTAGTAGACTCTAGACATAGATTTATGGTCATACAGAAGGAACCCATGCAAGATATCTAAAAAGCCTATAGACACGGGCAAGGTAACTTGAGATTTTTCTTTAGCGAGAGGCAGACCATTTTAAAACTCTTCTGTGCAATAAAGTAGATACAATTTTACCAAGGCATTATTGACAGTAAAGGTTGATTCTAGGTAAACCCGACCTTCTGAATCAACATCACTCTATCCTTATACTTTGTCGTAGTATCTTTTCCACATCATATTTATTTGTTTATTTCTTTCTTTATATTTTATTTGGATAATCACTCTCGTTATTGCCATTACATTTCTACTCTCCCTTTTTTCATAACATTTCCAATTATTCATCAATTCCATCTATCGCATACATCATCATTCCTTTGAAGTATCACTGCATATTTACTTTAGTTTACTATAGCATATTATCCATCAGTCTTGCCATAACATTAATCATATTACAATAACTTAACCAATTTTGTGCCTCAATCTGGTCTTCGTGGGAACGATACTCGCTCACCACGTTATTACTTGAACCGACGTATATACTTGCACAATTCGACCATCATTTAAACGCGACACTAGACCATTGTCAAAGGTGATTTGTTATGTTTGAGACTTAGATATTACATTCTTTGACTAAAAATATATAGAAAGTGCAAGGTGAAGTTTCATTTGGAAATTTCATAAATTAGATGTTACGTCGCGATGTCGGGTATATGTCGTCACAACGAGAATTAGGTCACCATGCCACAATGTGACGTTGAGCATGGTCACCCTCTAACAACGTGACGTCAACATAAAACTTTGTAATCATTACATTTAAGTCCTAATTCGATCTCGAGTTGGCATTAAAGCCTTCGTAAGCTCGTATAAGACCCGGAAATGAATGTACAACACTTATATACTTTATTTGCTTGCAAATGAATATTTAATCATGTGAATTACTTTATAAATTGTTTGTAGTTGCTCCAGCAACAAATGTGACACCTTACATTTTAGATTTGGCGATCGGATCGTGTATGGGGTGTTACATCTAACCATTCACTGCCTGTGTGGAAAGCCTTGAATGAGCTGATATCCTAAGCCATCGGTCATTGCATAGTTTGATCAAATGCCCATCATTACTGGACCAAACAACACCTTCTATCATCGCATTGTAAATATTAGAGAGAGAGCGTCACATATAAGAACAATTACTATGATCTATGAACACTGAAATCAAACTATTAACATTGTACTTACTACATAATACACGCACATGAATTAGCTAGGAGATTATAGTCCAATTTAAGTAATAAAAGGTTGTTTTGAACCCGAAGACACCGAACTCCCATACCTCCATTATCAATCAGTTTACAACAATCTTTTCAACTAACAAGAGAGAACTTCTTAATTGTGGAAATAGAGCACAAAATTAAGTTTCACGCAAGTTTCTTGACTTCTTAACACATAGAGGCAATAACACAAGTTGTGCTCATAAAATAATTAGGGGTCGATAGAAGTATCGACTTCACTAAGTTATTTTGCCCACCATAAAGACGATGAGCATCCCAACCATTAAGTTTAGCTTGCACCTTGTCCACACCAAATTGAAATATGTTCGTGTTAATGCATTTTTGGAATATTGGCATCCCTAGATGCTTTCCCAAATTAGTCACCATAGTAAACCTTAAATGACTAAAACTAGTTAAAATAGTCAACTCCGGGGTATTATGAGAAAAGAAGATTTGATCCTTCTGTTTGTTAATCATATAGCCTGAAACCCGATAAAAGGTATCCATAATTTCATTGACCCAATATACTTGCTAGCAATCTACTTTACAAAACAAAATCACATTATCCGCAAATAAGAGATAAGACAAAGTAGGCCTCCTTCTTGAAAGCAACACGGGTTCCCACTACTGACCCTCGACCGTCTGATTGATTAGGTGACCCAATCCCTAACACAAAGTTGTATGGCAACAACAAGTCTCTTTGTCACACCTTTTGAGTCGTATGCAACATCTTCGTGATAGAGCCACTCCAAAGCAGTTGCATGGATGACGATGTGACACAGTGTACTAAAACTTGTACAAACAAACTAGGAAAAACATCTATTAAGGTGTCTTCAATAATGTTGATTAAATGTTTTTTTTATGCTACAAATGCATGATATTTAATGGAAAAAGGGAATTAGAAATAATTTGTGTAAATGGCCAATTTTGGCCTAGGCCCAAAACCAAAATAAACACAAGAAATAAACAATTACAAATTAGCGCAAATAATTAAAACCCAAAACCAATAAATAACCCAAACCCAAAACAGACCCAATAACCTAAAAACTAACCCTAGCCCACAATGTTTTCAAGTTTCAAAAAAACCCCTAAGCAGCAGCCACCAGCAGCAATCGCCGCACGCCGCAACAGTAGCTGCCCCTCGCACCGCCTTTTTCGCGTGTGCCGCCACATTTGTACCTGAAAAATGGACTAGGAGAATCCAAAAGTAAAGAAACAGTGTAAAAATAGGAAAAATAGGAAAATTTCGAGATATAAAAAGGGCCTCGATTTTATGTATTTTGGACACGAATGAATCAAAAGAAAACGGGAAAAAATTAGTTCAGATACCGGTCATTCTCAAAGGTAATTGTTTTTATTTCTTTTCGGCTCATTTATTTTATTTTATTTTATTTTATTTATTTTTAAAGAAAACGAAAAAGAAAAGGACAAAGGTCGTACCTTTTTTTCGAGAGAGGTGACGAGTCTGATGAAAATCGGTATTTTCTGGGTCCAGGAGTCAAAAAAGCTCGGAAAAAATATTTTTTGAAATTTTTCGGCCACCGCGGATGGCGGCGCCGTCACCGGCAACCGGCGGCGTCGTCACCGGCAACCGGCGGCTGCCACAGTGGTCCGGCGACCCCAATGGCCAGATTCTGGGGCCAGATTCAAGAGAATGGGGAGAGGGTTGAGAGGTTTTTGAGGTTTTTTAAAAAATAAAAGGCTGAAATGAAGGTTTTTAAAATATTTTGGGCTTAAATACCCATATCAAAACGGCACCATTTTGAGTTTTAAGTTTAAAGGCCAAAACGACGTCGTTTCGATTCTTATGACTCCCAACCTGCGCGTCGACCTGACCCGCAAGGAGGATCCACATGTTTTGCTTCGATGGGATATTTACGTTGTAAGCCCTTCCGCATTTTCAGTCTGTTTCAATTTAGTCTTTTTCACGCTTTTTCTTTTATTTTTAAATTGGGCTTCAAAGTTTTTTCGCTATGCAATTTAGTCCCTGGCGAGCTAATCCTCTGGGAAGTGACGCGTGTCCAGGAATTGGGCTTATTGCCCAGTTAGCCCTCCTTTCTTCGCGCGTGTTTCATTTTAATCCTATTTCGATCTTTTAGCATTAATTTTATTTACAAATTTTACCTTTAATTTCATTCTAATTTCAATGTAGTCCTCTGATTAGTTTGTTTCATTATTTGTCTGTCAATCTGTTTATTTTCATTATTTTTACTTTTTTATTATTATTATTTTATTATTCTTATATCCTTTATTTATTTTTATATTCAAGCTTTAATATTTCTTCTATTAATTTATTTTTTTTATTTCTTTACTTTTATAATTCATAAAATTATTTTTACATACATATGGTTCGTTTTGTTATCACATTTTATATTATTATTACTATTATTATTATTATTAGTATATATCAATTCGTTTAACCTTTTTTTATATACACATTATTTTATCTTGTTATGTACTATTATTTTGAGTTTTTTATTATTATATATTATTATCTAATCTAGTTTATTTTTTCGGTAATCCAATATGATCTATATATATTTTTAATTATTTTATTTTATAATACATTTTTTTAAAGAATTTCATTTTCTATGCCTTTAAATCAATATGTATTATTTTGTATACTACCTATTCGATTTTCTTCTTATACAACATTTAGTTTAAAATTCAGGTGTATATTTTTTTTAAATTCTATTTTATTTCAAGTTTTCATGAATATTATTTATTTTAATTTTTTTATAAGTTATTATTCATACATTGATGATTTCAAATGATGCCATTCTTTTTATTTTGTTTGATGTTTCTTTAATTAACTTTCAATTTATTTAGTTTCCTAATATTGATGTTGGTATTTGCATAACATGTGATATGAAATTATGGTACTCATGTGTTGTGTATTGTTTACTTGTACTTACTGATTGTTTGTCGTTCACTAGCGTACATTTTAGTTTGCGAACTATCACCTCGTGTTATATATTATCATTCATTTGTATCTTTTATTTCTTTGTTATTCATTAAGTGTGTATTTTGGTTTACGAACGATCATTTCATGTCGTATATTATCGTCTCTTTGCGTTTATTTGTCGAAAGGATTGCATTTTATTTAAACATTAAAAAATCGATTTATTCAAAGGTTTTCAAAATAAAGCAATACTCGATATCTTAGATTCTCAAAGAGGATTGTACCCTAACTTACTGGGCTTCAATTTTCTTCATTGAATTTAGGTAATCAAGTGTTCTCTTTTCAATTATAACGTAAAAAATTTCAAACCAAAGCTCTCTCGAGAATTCAAAATGTTATATCCTAACTCACTAAATCCGACATTTCATTATCTCGAAATGAGATTTTTTAAAAAAAATAAAAGCAAATTCGTGTGTTGTCATTGGAATTTCAAAGAATCGTATCCTAACTTACAGGGTTTCGATTTCTTCATTGGAGCAAGACGACCAAATTTTTTAATTTTCAAAATAATAAATTTCAATAAAGATTTTAAAAGGGGAATCGCTTTTTTAACTTTTTTCAACATTTGACCTTAATACGATTAATAATCAATTAGGTATCAATTTTGGGCATTATGAGGGTGTTAACCCTTCCTCGTATGTAACTGACTCCCGAACTTCTTTTTCTGAAATTCGTAGACCAAAATCGTTTTCAAGGTGATCCGATCACACCCCAGTAAAAGATCGGTGGCGACTTCAATTTTCGTTTTTAAGTCAACAACTAATTTTTGTTTTTAAAAAATGGTTTCGACAATTTGTATTATTTGGCGGCACTTTTGGAGATTTTAAAAGAGTACTCTACCTTATTGCTTTCAAAGAATCAAGTGGATTAGAATTTTCAAAATA
Source organism: Gossypium hirsutum (assembly GCF_007990345.1). Taxonomy (NCBI): domain Eukaryota; kingdom Viridiplantae; phylum Streptophyta; class Magnoliopsida; order Malvales; family Malvaceae; genus Gossypium; species Gossypium hirsutum. The sequence continues at coordinate 56,483,629 of NC_053442.1, forward strand.
ATTAATATTTTCGAAAATGCAATGATAATATTTGGAGATAATTTTTATCTAACTGCAAATTTACAAGTTACCTTATCTCATTTTGAAAAGCATGGATAATTATCGAGCCTATTTATATAGGTTATTGAAGATGCAAAATGTGTGAATTTTTTAGAGTATTTTGTTCTTGTATTACCTTTTGTTTATTTAGGAGAGTGAACGTAACAACAATTGAGAAAAACTTAGAGGCTATAATTATCCATTAGAATAAGGGTAGAATGAACTTTCAATTGTTGTACCAACTTAATTGTTGTGTGAATTCATTTTCTTAGAAGTAAGATTATTGAATTCGAACCGTGCTAACAAACTTGGTATCTTGCTACTCTTCGATTATTTATTTATTTCCCCCACGTATTGTTCCATTTCTTATTATAACAACAAACTTGTCAAAGATAATTTAACGAAGGCTATGTTTGATAAATTGAAAAAATAAATACTGAAAAAATTAAGTGTTGAATTTAAATTATAAAATATGTTTAGTACATTACTTAAATTTAAGTACTAAAGATAATTAAATTGTTTGATAAATGATAATATAATATTGAATAGAATAGGATAAAATGCAAATAATTGTGTTTATTTTCTATTAAGTGATAAGTAAATACCTACCTACTTAACATTTTTCACACTTTTTTGTAGAAACAAATTTATCTAATAGTTTTCATTGTAGATTGTGAAACGTGTTAAAAAATTTAAGTTGATGAAAAAAAATTAAATTCCAGTTAATTGAATTTTTTTCAACACTTTATCAAATAGGACCTAAGACAAACCATTTAGCCTTTTCAAACATCAATATTGTATTCAATCCGTAAGCAACTCAAACCTTTTATTCTTGAATAAAAAGAAAGGGTGATATCGATTGGTAAGGATATTGTTACCAATGTAGGAGGATGTGGGTCTGAGTGTGCTGAAACACATTATTCTCTTATTTATGGGTTGAGGAGAGGTTATGGATAATTTTAAGTATTGTGTAAAAACACCAGATATGATCAGAACTTATAATAAAATTATTATAAAAAAAAGCATGATGTCATTAGCTGCAATTGGTTGGTAAATCTTTGAGAGTTAAGTCAAATGAGATAATTGAAGTACCTATGGCAGTATTGACTTCTGGATTACCCAAAAGTTAATGGTATAGTCCAAGTCCAACTTCTCTTATCATGAAAGATAAATGAAATTATCATTATATGTATTAATGGCAATGGAGATGGTTTCCAAAAGGGCAGATAGATAGATAGATATAAAGTAAATGAAATTGCAGCCTTGAGCATGTAGGTAGCATTGAAAGATGAGACAGAAAGTAGGTGAAGCAAGTAAATGGGGAGTTGGAGCAAAGAAGAGCGTAAAAAGCAAATGGAAACTATTCATACAGCAATGATGGCACGGATTGATTGTGAGTGATAATATTCTTGAATACAGTTGTGTATAGGCAATGAATATGAGGCCATTGGCCACTCCTGTTGGGGGCATATTCAACTGTTGTGCTCTCCCACATGCGTCTGATCCATTTGATGCTGTCCACCAAAATGTTGGGAAGATGGCCGTATATCCCAATCATTCCACCAATATCAAATAAATCTATTCTAAATTTCTATCTTAAACATTATGAAACAACATTGATATTTGCTTGTTTTCCTCAACTTATCATTTTTTTCTTATATAGTTAGCATAAATATTTAATAATACATTATATATTTATATGAGATATTCTTGGATTATTCTATATAAGTTTAAGGCAACAGTTAAGTTTCTATTTTTTTTAGACTCAATTGGATGCTTGAATTTTTAAAATGCATAAAAAAGGTTCTCAAACATTTAAAAAAACAATTAAGCCCCTGCTCTTTTTTTTTTCTTTTTGCATTCAATTGGGTACTTGAACTGTCAAAATGTATCAAAAAGGCCCTTTAATCGTTAAAGTTAACTGCCTCTAACTTTTTTTAGTTAAAACCACCACATTTCATAACCACAACGTGACATGTGACAAAAAATGATAAAAGAAATAAAAAAGTATTAAATTTATAAAAAAAATATTAAATTTTAATTAAAAATAAAAAATAGAAAAAAAACATAAAAATCATTTAAAAATTATAAAAAATTGTAAAATTTTATAAAAATAGTAAAAAATTATAAAATATATAGAAATATAGAAAAAAAATTATAAAATTTTATAAAGTTGTAAGAAAATTATAAAAATGTAAAGAAATATAAAATTCATAAAAAAATTTATAAAAATTATCATACCAAAAGAAGCATTTTATAATTTTTCTATAACTTTTATTGATTTTTATTTTTTAATCATTTTTCGCCACATGTCACGTTACGTTGCAACATGTGATGGCTTTAACTAAAAAAAACCGAGATTGTACATTTAAAGTTAATGGTTAAAGGGTCTTTTTGATGCATTTTATATTTTTTATGATTTTTATAAAATTTTATATTTTTTACAGTTTCTATAAAAAATTCTAATTTTTAACGAAATTTAAATATTTTTAATTAAAATTTAATAATTTTTATGATATTTTAATAATTTTTTTGCCACATGTCATGCCGTGGTTGTGTCATAGGGTTGACTTTAACTAGAAAAAAATTAAGAGCAATTAACTTTAACGTTCAACTATTAAAGTTAACGACTAAAAAGTCTTTTTGATGCATCTTTACAATTCATGTACTCAACTGAGTGCAAAAAAAAAAGAGACCTTAATTGTTTTCTTTTTAAAGTTTAAAGATCTTTTTAATACATTAAACCAAAAATTCAAATACTTAATTAAGTGAAAAAAAATTAGAAGCTTAATTACATTTTTGGAATGTTGAATTTGGTTTATGCTTCTAATTTATTTATTTATTAATTATTTACAAAGATAATAATTGAAAAATACTTTATTAATTTAATAATTTAAAACTATAAATAGAAGGAACGTCATTTAGTATATGAATTTTTTTCTTTTACACTATAAGAATATGTTAATTTAATCTGTATAATTTAAATTATAACATAATTTGGTCTCTGTATTTTTATAATGTTATTAGTTAAACCAAATAATTAATATAGTTAACTTTTCTATTATAATGTTACATGGTTATATATAATTTGAATGCCTTAAGAATCATGTATGTGTTTGCCTTTGTTGTAGGGGTGAGTATTCAATCAAGTCGAGCCATATCAAGTCAAAAAATTTCGAGTTGACGAATCCTATTTTAGCAACCGGATTCAATTTGAATTTTTTTTAATCAAATCGAGTCGAGTTAACTAATCTTATTATTTATACTCAATGTTGCATGTACATGGACCGATTATTTAACTAGTAGACGAAGTATAAGATTATTTAACTACATAAACAATATAATAATTTTGCCTTTTAATTTAATAGGTAAACATTAATCAAAACAATGTAGTTTTGACTTTTAACTTAATGGTTTGACTTTTAACTTTAGAAAAGGTAAACATTTATCAAAATGATGTAGTTATGCCTTTTTTTATTCGGATTTTTAAATAACTTGAATTTTGTAATTCATATTCGAGTTGAACCGAAAAATTTAATTTTTTATTCGAGTTGATTCGAATAACTCAATTAACTCGAACTATTTAATTCAAAATTTGAATTTTTTATTGAGTTTTTAGAATCGAATCGGATTTTGCTCACCTCTACTTTATTGACATTATAAATCAATGGTCAAATTTCAATTTTGATCCCCATACTATGCTGACACTTGGATTGAATCCATATACTTTAATTTTTTACGTAATTTGATCCCTCTACTTATATAGTGTCATTAGTCAGTCTAAATAGTTAATATTGTTTAATATTTCAATTACAATGCTAATGTCAATTTTCTCATAAGAACACTATTCCAACAAAAAAATTTATTATGACAAGTTCGAATAGATATTTTTAAGGAAAACAAATCCACATAAGCATTTTCAACGTTTCTATTTGTTTGTCGCACTAGTACAAAGTGATTTTTTTAAAAAAAATTTGAAAATATCACACCATTAAATTTAACAGAAGAATTTTAATGATAATAGCAGAATTTTAATGATAATAGCAATTGAACTTGAATTTTTAAAATTGAAATAAAACGACTAATTTCCTAAAAATAAAAATAGGGAGACTAAATTTCAAACTTGCGAAGATACTTATAGCTTATTTTAACTTTCAAATTTTGAAAACAAATAATTAACTAATGAGCTGCCAAATATTGTGTTAGGCTGTCAAAGCCCAAGATTGATATAGGCACAAATGTGGAAGGTGAACAAGGGTTTGCTTTTATGGACACGTTTAGTCCCCTGCATAGAACCAGTCTCTTTTAGCCAAGAAATTTGGGTCTTAATTTCCGGTCCTCAGAGCCCAGAGTCTGGTATCAGACATTTGTTCAAGCCTAACAAACCGCAGGTTCTGTTCTCTTAGGGCCCAATGTTACAATTCTCTTTCCTCTCTTTGTCTGCTTGTGTGTTTTTTTAGTATTTATTATGTTTTGTTGTTTGACTAATCTGGTCTGGTTAGGACAAAGTACTCTAAAACTCAATCTATCACACCGCGAAACGTAGCCGGTCGGAAAACCCAGACAGGCAAAAGATGAACAGAGAAGAGCTGGAGTGGTGTGTTTCGGTTCCAAAGGTTGAACTTCATGCTCACCTCAATGGTTCAGTTAGGAACTCTACTCTCTTGTGAGCTTCCTTTTATCCCTCTTTCCCCTCTCTTTTTTTTAACCTTTCAATTGTGCCCCCCCCCCCATCTTAATCATGAAGGTTAATTTAGATGTATTTTTGTTGACAGTGAACTTGCAAGAGTTTTGGGTGATAAGGGTGTCATTGTTTTCTCAGATGTGGAGAATGTTATAATGAAAGGTATATGTTTTTTAATGCTTTAGTCCTTTATTTCATTGCTTAAAAATCATTGAAGATCAAGAGAGGAAATACTGCACATTGTATTCTTGAGAACCCAAGAAAAAACATGAGCTTGACTACTTTGAGATTGGAATTTTTTATTGATTTAATTAATCCTTGCACATTTTAGGGAAATGGGGTTCCATTATATTGTGTAATTGTGTTCTGTATGTTAAAGATTGGTATTTAGGAGCTCCTATATTTCCTTTTTTCCGATTCAGACGACCGTACGCTACACGAAGTATTCAAGCTGTTCGACCTTATCCACATTCTCACTACTGATCACTCCACTGTTACAAGGATTACTAAAGAGGTAATGTAGTTTTCCACTCGAAGACTTTGTCTGTATTGATTCTTCTAGTTATTTGTTTCTATTTTTCGATCTACAGGTCATCGAAGATTTTGCTGCCGAGAATGTTGTATATCTAGAGCTTAGAACCACTCCTAAGGTACTTTCATTGCTATGTTTTAGTTTCTTGGTGGTTCGTTTTATATGCAGTTTTGAATAAATGGAAACATTGTACAGAGAAATGATTCCATAGGAATGAGCAAACGTTCGTATATGGATGCTGTGATGGAGGGTTTAAGAGCTGTCAGTTCGGTTGACGTTGATTATTCTCCCGCTGGTTTGAAGACCAATACATTTAACGGGTCTACGAGAAAGAAGATGTATGTAAGATTTCTTCTCAGCATTGATCGTCGTGAGAGCACTGAAGCTGCCATGGAAACTGTATGTTAAAGATTGCAGTTTGTGGAAAAAGCTTGTTATTTGTTCGATAAATGTCCTTATAGTTCCCTTATTTCTTTAGGTTAAGCTTGCACTGGAAATGAGGGATTTAGGTGTAGTTGGCATTGATCTCTCCGGAAACCCCATTGTTGGCAATTGGTACTCATATTTCCCTTATTTGTTCATGTGTTTTGAAGGTTATAATTATATCATAATTCTTAATTTTCTTTGCATCTGACATAGGTCTACATTCTTGCCTGCATTAAAATTTGCAAAGGAGCAGGGTCTCTATATCACTCTTCACTGCGGAGAGGTGCGTTTTTGTTGCTACTTCTCAAACTTGTCGTGCAACTAGTGTGTGCTATAGTATTTTAAATAACACCGACTTGTTTATTGTCATATCTTAGTGCTTGTAGGTACCTAACCAAGAGGAAATCAAAGCAATGATAGACTTCCTTCCACATAGGATCGGTCATGCTTGTTGCTTCGATGAGGAAAACTGGAGAAAGTTGAAATCAGCAAAAATCCCCGTAAGATATTTATCCCTTAGCACGGAGACAATTTACTTGATTGACTGATATCAAGTGATTTGTTCGATGTCGAAAATCATGTTTCCTCTCATAAAGTTTCATTAATGTCTGTTCCTCTCTTTTGTTTCGTTTTGCAGGTTGAGATTTGTTTGACATCCAATATTCGGACGGAAACAATATCTTCAATAGATATTCATCATTTCGGTCAGGCTTTTCTGCTCGTCTTTCAACTCTTTTAAGAAATTACTTTTACAAGTACATATAATCAGCTTCTCTCGAAGGATTCGAGCATGTTTTTTCTTCTTCTTTTTTTGTTCTTCATCCTGATGTTTAGACGAATCGGTTTGTGAAATGGTGATGCAGTTGATCTATACAAGGCAAAACATCCTTTGGTTCTCTGCACGGATGATTCCGGGGTTTTCTCTACCAGTCTTTCCAGGGAGTACAATCTTGCTTCCTCTTCGTTCGGTAAGGGGAATATAACTAGCACAACCAAATCATTTTTATGCAATTTGATGATTTTACCCCTTTTTTTTCTCCCAGGTCTCGGAAAGACTGAAATGTTTCAGCTTGCTGAAATCGCTATCGATTTTATATTTGCTGATGATGGAGTAAAGACCGATTTAAGAGCAACATTCGAAGAAGCCGTAAAGAAGCTGAATTTATGATGACGGTATCCATTCTGAAAGCAGAATTGTACTTGTTATGAATATACTTTATAAGCCAGTAGTAACATTGTCAATCCGATTTCGGTTGCAAGCAATTCGAGACCGGCTTGTCGATCATTGATACATGACTTCTGTTGATTTTTAGGCTGAAATTCATGCTGTTTGCAATGTGCATTTTATGGTTGTTGAGATTCTCACAAGTCTTGGCCTTTTATGTATGGCCCTTATGAAATAATTTAATGCTGATTTGACATTTGATTTGCAAATATTCCGATTTAGATATTACAACTACCATTTGGATCAAGATAATTTTATAAATGTTCGAGAGGGGCTAAAAAGAGAAATTTCAGTTTCGAATCTCGTCTCATGTAAATACGATAATATGATGTGTGGGTTTTCTTTCAAAGTTTGATGCTTGTGATGTGGTTAAAGTTTTTTTGAGATACCCACACAGGCTTAGACTATGTTACTCCATCTTTTAATATTGTATAAAAAAAATTAAATACCTTTTCTACATAATGAGATTGACAAATGATATTATTCAACTGTATCATCTCATCCTCAATTCTTGTCCGTACCACCAATTTTAAGTTAAGGACATTGATTTGGATGGAATTAATGAAATGTTATGTCACACATCTGATAACCCTGTCCAAAAATCTCGTCCTCATGACATCGACCAGTGTTAGGTTATACGGCGTCGTTTCGGTGACAATGGAGTGCACCAGTTAGCGTGGACTGGGTTCATTAGCCGCCACCAATACGACGTCGTTCCATGGGGCTATCTTGATGAATTAAATGTTAAAACCGAGAATAAAAAGAGACTCCGACGACGGAAAAGAATAGACAAAGAAAACTGTGTCAAAGAAAGAGCTCGTACATAATACTGCTTCAATTTTTCGTTGTCTTAATTTCTCCAAACCTCCCGAAGCTTTATCCTAAAGGGAGGAACTTTATCGTTCTTGTCGTCGCCATTTTTGTATGCAATTCTCTATATGTGAAGAAAATTCAAATGTGAAACATCGTATCAACCGTCGAATCGTGATCGGAGTCTTCTCCTCGCGCATTTTGACCGTCCGATCACAATGTCTTGGGGACTAGGATGGAAACGGCCTTCGGAGATCTTCCGTTTGTCTCTAAACTACGGTTATGAAAAATCTGCGGAAGATCTAGACCATGCATCTCCGGTAAGTTCCTCTTTGTCTTCACCGGAACCTTCAACACCGCAAGATCAGAAAGAGCTAGGGTTTAGGATTGATCTGGATTGGGTTGCGGGGGATGACGAGGATCAGGTGGCGATAAGGCTGCAATCCAAATTGATGGTGGCGCTTCCGGAGCCGCAAGATACGGTTTCGGTGGAATTGAGGGAGACGGAAGAGAAATTAGTGGGAGTGGAGATGAAGGTGGAGAAGAGGAGAGAGCCATTGCGGGCGGTTACGATGGCTAAGGCGGCCGGCTCAGGTCAGCAGAGTGATGGAGTCGGAGTATTGGTTCGATTGCTACGGTCAAATTTGGTTCCTTCTGGTGACAGTGGTCTGGTTTCCTGCGGTGACCATTGGAGAAGTGTCACTTTGCTTAGCCTTTGTGGTTGTGGTTTAACGGTAATTTCGTTCTTCTTTTCCTTGCTTTTCTTGATTTTATATTTATGCTTTTTTTTAATTGAAGTGATTTTATTGAGAAATGTGGAGCGATGGATTGCGAGAAAGTATAAGCATGGACCTATGCTAATTTTAACTTGTACTAGATCCTTTTTTTTTTATAATTTGGATTGAGCTCTGTGAAGAAACTAGGCATGTTTCCTTTCCTCTGCTCCGTTAGTTTAACACTCATTGGTTGTGTACTTTTTGATACAGACACTGCCCGTTGAGCTAACTCAATTGCCTGTTCTTGAGAAACTATACCTTGATAACAACAAGCTCTCTGTGTTACCACCTGAGCTTGGTGCTCTAAAAACCTTAAAAGTACTCAGGGTTGACAACAACATGCTTGTTTCAGTTCCTGGTAAGAGTAAATCTTGTTTTACATCGAAATTATCTTCCCTATTGTATTACCTTATCAAGTTCGTAACTTCCCATATTAAGGAGGGAAAACATTTATTCTCATGATTTTGCAAGTACTAGGCCATTGCTTTCTCACTTGTCCATTTTACCATGTTTCTGTTGGTAATTTATGAGCAGCAGAGCTGAGACAGTGCGTTGGGCTGGTGGAATTGTCATTGGAACATAACAAACTTGTTCGGCCTCTTCTTGACTTCAGGTCACTTTATTGACAATCAACATATTTTTTTAAGCTCGTGGATATATAGTTTCCTTTAGTCTAATGTTTTTCTCCAGTTGGATGGCAGGGCTATGGCCGAGTTGCAGATTCTTAGGTTATTTGGTAATCCACTTGAATTCCTTCCTGAAATCTTGCCTTTACACAAGCTACGCCATTTGTCCCTTGCAAATATCAGGATTGTGGCTGATGAAAATCTAAGATCAGTGAATGTGCAAATAGAGGTACAAGCTACAAAAATTAGCTGTTTGTACGCTTGTGCGATGAATAAATCTATGCTTAAACTGCTTCTCTTGTTGTATTACAGATGGAGAATAGTTCTTACTTTGGTGCATCTAGACACAAGCTGAGTGCCTTTTTCTCTCTCATATTCCGTTTTTCCTCTTGTCATCACCCCTTGCTAGCCTCTGCACTGGTCAAGATAATAACACAAGACCAGGGGAATCGTGTAGTTATTGGTAAAGATGAGAATGCAGTGAGACAGCTCATAAGTATGATAAGTAGTGAAGACCGGCATGTGGTACATTGCATATACTTTCATTTCATGAATAACACTAGACATGTTTATTTTATGCGGTATCATTATGGTTCGTATCTTGTGTCAGGTCGAACAAGCCTGCTCTGCTCTATCAACTCTTGGTGGAGATGTTTCCGTAGCAATGCAGTTGATGAAATGTGACATCATGCAACCCATTGAAACTGTTATGAAGTCTCCTGACCCAGTAGAACTGGTTTCTGTGCTACAAGTTGTGGTCACATTGGCCATTGGATCTGATATTGTAGCTCAGAAGATGCTAACCAAGGATGTTTTGAGATCATTAAAATTACTCTGTGCCCATAAAAACCCAGAGGTGATATTCTGATCTAAATGATTCTTATATCGAATGTATGTATAATTAAACCTTTATATTTAATCAGGTGCAAAGGCTTGCTTTGTTAGCTGTTGGAAATTTGGCCTTCTGTCTGGAGAATCGTCGCATTCTTGTGACCTCTGAAAGCTTGAAGGACCTTCTCATGAGACTGACTGTTGGACCTGAACCACGTGTGAATAAAGCTGCTGCTCGTGCTTTGGCAATTCTTGGTATATTTCTTCCATTTGATTTTTTACTTTCTTTTAGAATATTTGGATCTTGGATCATCTGATTATGTTATTCTGTAGGAGAAAATGAAAACTTGCGACGGGCTATAAGAGGAAGACAGATACCAAAACAAGGCCTACGCATACTCTCAATGGATGGAGGTGGCATGAAAGGTCTTGCAACTGTGCAGATCCTTAAAGAAATTGAGAAGGGAACCGGGAAGAGAATACATGAGCTATTTGACCTTATCTGCGGGACATCAACTGGAGGAATGCTTGCTGTTGCCCTTGGTATTAAGTTATTGACCTTGGACCAATGTGAAGAAATATACAAAAATCTTGGTTAGTGTGCTGTATAAAGGTTCTATTTGTGGGCACTTAATTTAGGGTTCAATTAATTTATCTAGTTCTATGCTGTTTTGTAGGAAAACTTGTTTTCGCTGAACCTGTGCCAAAGGATAATGAAGCTGCAACTTGGAGAGAGAAGTTGGATATGCTTTATAAAAGTTCTTCACAGAGCTTCAGAGTTGTTGTACATGGATCTAAAGTATGAATTTCTCTTTTATGCAAACTTGTGCTTCTGTCTTTCATGCTGCTAGAGCTGCTTTCATCTTTTCCTTGAAAACTATGTTGCTTGGACTGGGGTGTGAGTGTCGGATACGGAAATGGTCAGATTTCTTTTTTATGTTTTTCCATATATTTGGTGGATCCTTGGAGGATCATATTTTCATGCCCATGTGGTTGACTGGGATACTTAAAGAAAAATGAAGAATAATAGCAACATGGTTGAAAATGTATGTCTATGAATGCATGAAGAGGTATTAAACTATTGGAAGTATAACTCAAGCAAATGAGAAATTTTGTGTTTCTCCAAGATATTTTCAGAGGATTTACTATAATTTACTTTAAGGGTTGCTCATTCTATATATTGCCTTTAATCAATAGGACTTCACAATCACATCTGCTTATTGCATTGTTCTTATCATCATTTTGAAGGTGTTTTGCTACACTTAAATCAGTAATTTAAATGGGCCTGTTTGTTTTACTTTTCAAAGTATTATTTGCTTTAACTATATAGTATAACATAGAGTATTGCAGCACAGTGCAGATCAGTTTGAAAGGTTGCTGAAGGAAATGTGTGCCGATGAGGATGGTGACCTACTAATTGAATCTGCTGTGAAAAACATTCCGAAAGTTTTTGTAGTGTCTACTTTGGTGAGCGTTATGCCAGCTCAGCCTTTTATATTCCGCAATTATCAGGTTTGTGGTCAAGATTTCCTTTCTCTATCATGCAATATGAACTCTAATTGGGTTCATGTATTATTGCTCATGTAGATTTATGTAGAACAATTTACACTATGTTTGGATAAGTAGTAATAAAGGAAAGGAAGGAAAGGGAAAGCAAAAGACAGAAAGGTTAAGGAAAGTAAAGGAAAAGAGACATGTATATCTTGTTTTGATAGCTTAAATTAGTAAAGCAAAGGAATTTTATCAATCTTTGTTTGGTTAAAGAGGGGGAAGGAAAGGATTTACTATAATAATTTTTTCCAATTATAACCTTTTTAAGTTTATGAAAACATGAAGATAATAAAATAGGTATTTTATATATTTCTTTCTTTTTTTTACTTTCCTTTCCCTAGCTTGTTCTCCAAATTGGGGTAAACAAAAATCGTACTTCAAGGGAAAGCAAGGAATACTCAATTTCCCATACTTTCCCTTATTTAAACAAAAATATTTATCCAAACAGGGGAAAGGTCCTCATTTTCCCTTAGTCTACTTTCCTTTTCCTCCCCTTAGTCCAATCCAAACATAGGGTTATAATCTATTTTGGTAATATCTTGGCAGCTCTAAGAGTGAGTTTATACATTTATAAATTTCTTAATGTGCAGTATCCTGTGGGAACCCCCGAGGTGCCTCTTTCAATATCAGAAAGTGCAGGAATTACCACTCTAGGATCTCCAACTACAGGTGCTCAAGTTGGCTACAAACGAAGTGCTTTTATTGGAAGTTGTAAACACCATATATGGCAAGCTATAAGAGCTTCTTCTGCTGCCCCATATTATCTTGATGACTTCTCAGATGGTATTTTTCTTCTGCTTGCTTAAGTTAACTGTTTTATTAAGAATGTCTGAACTTAACCTTTATATTTTTACCTTTTATATAGATGTAAACCGCTGGCAAGATGGTGCTATAGTGGCAAACAATCCAACTATCTTCTCAATAAGAGAAGCACAACTTTTGTGGCCCGATACAAAAATTGACTGTATAGTTTCAATTGGCTGTGGTTCCGTGCCTACAAAGGTAACTGCTTTATTTTGTGTTTGTCCCCATCTAAGTGGTTTCTGGTTTCAATTGACCGTAAAACTATTCCTAGTACCATGACCATTTGAAGTGCAAATCCTCATTCTGTAAATTCATGCAAAATAACAGGACAGTCCACAGGCACTTTATATCATGTTCCAAGTTTAATATTTTTCTAAGTGGTTCTGATATTTTGGCTAATCGGAGAAAAAAATCCAGAGATTTTTAATTTTCTATTGACCTTTTCAATAGCTGATCATATTGAGGTTTAAGATCCTTTACATCATACCATGGATTATTCTGTTGTAGGCACGAAAAGGTGGTTGGCGATATCTAGATACTGGGCAAGTTCTGATTGAGAGTGCATGCTCTGTGGACCGAACAGAGGAAGCTTTGAGTACTTTGGTACCTATGCTTCCTGAGATTCAATATTTTCGGTTTAATCCAGGTATTGAGTCTTGGTTCCTTGATGAGGGTTGGAAGTTTCAACCCCGTTTTATGTCTCCATCAGTTGCTTCTTCCAACCATTTTTTCTTTTAAATTTCATCTAGGAATTCATCCTTTTGCAATATCTTTGTAGTGGAAGAATTAGGAAGTCTTCATTATTTTATATGGTTGCCCTTGCAGTTGATGAACGTTGTGAGATGGAGCTTGATGAGACTGATCCAACAGTTTGGCTGAAGTTGGAAGCTTGTGTAAAGGACTACATCGAGAACAATTCTGAGTCCTTCAAGAATGCATGCGAAAGACTTATTCTACCCTTTGCACATGACGAGAAGTGGACAGAGAATTTGAAATCTCAACATTTTGCCAAGGCAAAGGCATCAGATGCAGGTAGTAGTCCTTTTCAATAGTTTTCATGTGTTCTAGCTTTCTGGATGCTCTGCTGAATCTTTTTAATTTATTTTGCATTGCTAGATGAGAATAGCCCTTCTTTAGGCTGGAGGCGAAATGTTCTACTTGTTGAAGCTTTGCATAGTCCTGATTCAGGAAGAATTGTGCACCATGCTCGGGCACTGGAGTCATTTTGTGCACGAAATGGAATTAGATTATCTCTTTTGCATGATATATCTGGACTTTCGAAGGCATTACCAGCTACAACATTTCCAACACCATTTACCTCTCCTCTGATCACTGGAAGTTTCCCTTCAAGCCCTCTTTTATTCAGTACTGATACTGGCCTGCAAAGGCTTGGCCGAATTGACACGGTCCCACCTTTAAGCTTGGATGGATTACAATCTGTAAAGACAGCTATATCACCCCCTACATCCCCTTCTGCACCCAGGCAGCTCTCTTTACCTGTACGGTCATTGCATGAGAAGTTACAGAATCTACCACAAGTGGGCATTATACATTTGGCCCTTCAAAATGACTCTGTTGGTTCGGTTTTAAGGTCTAAATGATCCTTTCTTTTGCCTAGTTACTTTTGAGTGTATCTTTTGCCCCATGCTAACCTGCCAGATGCTTCTTTTCTCTAGTTGGCAAAATGATGTGTTTGTTGTGGCTGAACCTGGAGAACTGGCTGATAAGTTTCTACAAAGCGTTAAGTTGAGCATGTTGTCAGTGTTACAGAGCCAGCGTCAAAAGTGTGTATCACCTTTTGTCAATATTACAACTATTGCTGATTTGGTCCGTTGTAAACCATACTTCCAAGTTGGAAAGATTGGTCATAGATATATTGGACGCCAAACCCAAGTGTGCATTCGTCTCTCATTTGCTTTCAGTTTGTTTTTTGTTAGTTTGATGTTATCAAATCTAATGAACTTCTATTTCTATTTTCTTGACAACTCTTAAAGGTCATGGAAGATGATATTGAAATTGGGGCATACATGTTTCGTCGCACAGTCCCTTCTTTGCACTTGACACCTGATGATGTTCGTTGGATGGTACGAATGTGTCTCTCGCTTGACTATCAGATTTGAGCATCAAAGTACATGATACCTGACGAATGTTATGGCTGATTTATTTTTCTCCCAGTTTTTCACTCTTCACTTTGATGGTTAACCTTAGCTGCTTGTCTTCTTAGGGCAATATTGCATTCACAGGATTAGTTTAATTTTCTTTGTTTCAGTTGCTTAACCTTCTATTGATCTAGGTGATTGTGCCAAACATAAGAATAACTTCAAATACCTCTAATCATTGACTCTAATCTTGAATTAATAGAAATGCATAACCAAGACAATAAGGATACTATTTTGTATAAACCTCCAAATGGCATTCATTCTTGATGTTTTCCATGTCAACTTAGGGCTGTGGTGTCATCATATTTAACAAGCCCACTCCCTTTCAGTGACACCCAAAATCTTTGATAACATGTTTTATTTTATTTACATGAAGTGCAATTCCTGCATGAAAATTTGATTCAGTTTTGTGTGGCTGATACTTTGTTGAATAATGCTAGGTTGGAGCTTGGAGGGATAGGATCATAATCTGCACGGGAACTTATGGTCCCAATGCAAATTTGATCAAGGCCATTCTAGACTCGGGGGCCAAAGCTGTTATATGCCCTGCAGCTGAGCCTTATGATGTGTCAGTTAATATATCAGGAGAGTATAACGTTCTGGAAAATGGGAAGTTTGAGATTGGTGAAGAAGATGCGGAAGATGAAGAGGTTGAGGTGGAAACTATCAGTCCGGTGAGTGACTGGGATAGTGACATGGAGAAGAATGAGGAGCACTGTACAGGTTTTGGCGATGAAGAAGAGGAACTATCAAGGTTCGTGTGTCAGTTGTATGACTTGATATTTCGGGAAGGCGCCAGAGTTGACGTTGCACTAAAAAATGCACTTGCCTCGAATCGGAAGCTGAGGTATTGTTGTCACCTTCCCAATGTAAAATAGGATGTGAAATAAATCCCATAAACATTATAATAAGGAAGCAAAGAGAGAGAGAGTATAGGGTGTGCATGAATAATTACACAATGTGGGGGGCACCAATCAGTTTTGAGGTTTATAAGTAAACGTTTGTTGTCAACCATTCATTACATGAACAAAGAGTATAAACATTTACAATTCTTTCTTTCTTTTTTTAATATGGAAATTTATTTTTTATTTTAAATTTTTTTTAATAGGTAATGGAATTGAATTCTGCAAAATAAAGCAGATTCATATATATACAAGGCTCAACCTTAAAATTGTTAAAAGTTAAAATATTTAATTTAAATATTTTTTGATCTATGAAAAATTCCCTATTAAAATCTACATAGATTGAAATATGTTATCTTCTATCAAAAAAGAAATGAAAAAAGAAACACGTAATATACACTATTTAGATAATCAGGATTTATTTTCAAGCATCATTAAGAATTTTCTTAAAATGCTTTTTAAATAAATTACACCTGATCATTTTATTCTTGAAAATTTGTAGTTAACTATTAATATTTTATTTCAACACAATTGAATCATATATGTAATTTGTAATGTACTTAAATTTATTTTGATGTTGAAGTAATAAAATTTTAATAGTTTTGATAATTGAATTTATCAAATTTAGAGAATATAATTACAGTTAACATATTCATTATGTAAAATTTTAAATCTTTATTTAAGTGTTATCTTAACATATTTTGGTGTAAAAGCTAATTTGTTATAGAAAATATAAAAATTTATTGACAGTTAAATTATTATAAAAATTAATGGAGAGTAAATTACTGATATATTAATACAATAAATTTTGAAAAACGGATTCAAATAATGAATATTTATGGGTTAATATTTGTATTTTTTTTAATGTATTAAATAATATCTATTAAACAAAATATTAATATCAGGAAATGATGATCTCCCTAATAATATTCAAGACAAAGATATGAATAAGTGATTAGAAAAAACATTATTAAAAGGGGTAACTGATTTATATATTCTCCCACCATCTCACCCACATACCATGTAAATCATCAAATATGTCTTCTTATTATTATTATTATTATAAGATTTATATTCGATTAGCCAACTGTAAAGGCGTGGATAGCGCGTGAGATTGGCACCATTGTCTGGCGGTCGGATCACCAACACAACACAGATCGAAACTGAATTTGCTTTTCAAATGCCTTTTGAGTTATTGGTCACGCTATAACCCCTTTTTTCTATCTTTCTTTTTCACTCATCACTTTTCTATCGCTAATCCAGAGAGGGAGAGAAAGTGAATATTTGGCCTTAATTCACTTTACATGCTTTCTTTTTAAGTTAGTTTTTGTACTTTAATTTCATCGTTTAATTTCTCTACCCTAACCAAATAATCATTATTAAATTTACTAAGTTAAATTTTTTTACTTTCAAAATTTGATGTAGCTAAAATATTACCACATGTATATATCAGCATGCTATTTCAACATATTATTCATAAAAAATCCATTTAATGGATATCATTTGCATCGGGACTAAAATTTTTGAAATTCCAAAAATATAAGGGCTAAGAACGATACGATTGAAGAACATGGACTAAATTTACATCTTTATGCATAATACAGGACTAATAATAGAATTAACTACCACTATTTGGTCAAGACTAAAATTTGAAAATTTGAAAAATACAAAGACTAAGATTGACCAATTAAAAAAAAGTAATCAAATTAAAGTACATACTAAATTCATAACTTACCCAAATTATAGCAAATTTTGACTTTTTTTTTATTTTTACCCTCCTTTAGAATTACTTGCTACTAACTCCTTATGTTCATGTATTTTAAACGTTAAACCAGATAAAAATACTTACTCTTTTTTAAAATCGAAATTGAAATGGAAAACACATTTATGATTGAAATCTACTTTTTAACCAAAGCTTTCAACTTTTAAAACAAAGTCATTTCACGTCTATTAATTGTTTTATTTATTATTGAAATTACCCAATTCGGTACGTAACTATTTTTGTTTATATTTTTAAGAAGTTAGTGTTAGAAATTAACTAAATACCATTAAAAATAAAAAAAATACAAAATTTAAAAATATAATAGATAATAAAATTCTATAAACAATTTAATATTTTTGAAAAATAATTTTCACTAGGATTAGTATATTTCAATTTTTAATTATCTTGGTAAATAATTTTACACTAAAATCAGATTATTAGTAATGCGTATTGCTTAGTGTGGATTTAAAATTTTAAAATAAATAGAAAATTGTTATGAAATAAAATAATAGAGAGGGTAAAAGCAAGAGAAATAAGACGTATTTTTATTGATTAATGAGAATGATTTAGAATGTTTATCCAAAGTCTATATTTATGGGTATAAGAAGTATAGATGATTCTAGTGAATATTAGAGTTCTAAAGTACATCAAACATATATTAATCTTGATGGACATTCACTTAATAATAAAATATTCTTAACAAACACGTGATACACTCTTAATCAGTCTATAAAATTAAAAAAACTATATTTTATTATATTATTGTAGAATACTTATCAACCTTTTATTGTAGTTAAAGAAGATGTGTTTGTGATTATATGAAAATCTGGTACCCGAATTGAAACCCCGTTTCAAAAATATGGGATTTGATTCCATCCTTCAAACATTTCGTTATAAAAGCAAAAGCAATCAATAGAAAAAGCTTCCCTTTTTTCTATTAATCACTTTACACATCACAATATATTTTATAGAAAGACTAAGGACACCAACATTTGTTTAGTTGTGTTTATTTTATTTTAGGAGCAGGAGAGACACAGCCGTGTGGTTGGATTACATGCCCGTGTATGATCGACAAAATTTTCCTTACAAGGGTTACACGATCGTGTGACATACCCCAGGCCGTGTGACTCTCAAATTTACCTAATCTCTAAACGGCACATGACCGTGTGAACCACCCGTGTGGATCGTAAAATATCCCAAAATTGACTGAAAATCGTGAAGTTCCTCATCAATCTGACCCCCAATTACATTAGTTTCAAAACCACACCTGAAAGATGATCCCAATGCACTAACAATCAACCAATGCGCCTGTAACAGCCCTAGCCCCTCCCCATCGTCGAATTAGGGTCATAGGCATTACTAACCAATCAAAACATCTAATTACATTGCAAGCAGTGGTGCAAGCTAAATATTAACATCACACGATACAGGGGCAATATATGCTAATTTAATAATTCTATAATCGTGTCTTATACAATTGAATAATGAATTAAGCTATTTCATTCAAAATCACAGTAAAACTTTCCCATACAGTCCTAAATACGAGTTTACGGGATCCTAAAAATAATCTAAGAACAAGCAGGGGCTAATTTGAAACAATTAGAAAGTTTAGGGAAATTTTATAAACACCTAAAAATAAGGGACACACGACCGCGTGGCCAGGCCGTGTGAAACACCCCAGACCGTGTAACTTTCGAAATTGGGACACACGACTGTGTCCCAGCTCATGTCTCTGCCCATGTAACTCTCTGACTTGAGATACACGGCTGTATCCCAGCTCGTGTCTCTGACCGTGTAACTCACTGACTTAGGTCACATAGCTGTGTCGCAGGCCGTGTGTCAACCCATGTGGAAACTACACCTATACTATTTTTCAACACGCTCGTGTGTACCTAAATGTACATTAGAATTCAAGTTTACCAAATGGTGATTACTTGGACACTAAGCAATCAATTCACCAACCATTTAACCTATCCAAAACACAATTGAACATGCTCAAATCATACCAAAACAGCCATCTTAAATGCCTAACCAATGTACCCTCATTGGTACCACATTTTATATCTTCAAACACATCAACAAGGCATCATCCATTCAAGACTTTCATCCATACCAATTTTACCAATATTGAACTAACACTTAGATACTTGGGCTATCAAGCTTTAAGTTAAAAACGCATACCAAAACCTAACTTCTACCACAACCATATATAGAAGTAATCATTATTTCACTTCAACCCAAAATAACATCACATTATCAAGCCAACTATTAACCAAAGGCTTCCTAGGTACATGCCATTACAATTTAAAACATCACCACACTTGAGCTCGGGATCATTGTTGGATGTTGAGTCAATGGTAAGCTAAAAAGTACCTAACCTGGGCACGGAAAATAAAACCGCATGTTAGTATAACTCAGTGGTATTTCTATAATTTGAACAATTTAAACTTGATATAAGTAATTAAAATGTAAGAATGCAACAATATTTCATAATGCCAACTTACTCATTCTTTATTCACAATCAATAGAGTTCACAAATTTGGTACATGGCAATAGTATTTCATGTGGCATTTGAGAAACCAATTCATTCAATGACATATTTCATCACTACTTCCAATTTATGATTTCATTTCTTATAATTCAATCCATATTTACAACAATCTACCATTTCATATTTCATTTCACATCTCATTTTCATTTCTCAACCATGTCATTTCAATATCGAACACATCGATTTTATCGTTTATTTTCCTTATTAACACGACTCAGAGTCGAACGGATACACGAATCCAACCAATACACCAGTTTGACACCCAGTGCCTCATCGGATAAATCCAAAGTAATAACTGCGCCTAGCGCTATATAAGTTGACGCCCAGTGTCTCATTGGTTAAACCAAAGCAAATTGGTACCTAGTGCCTCATCGACATTGAAGTCGAAGAAATCCCTAAACTCTTCCTATCCTATGGCATGTCATCTATATCGGACTCAACCTAAAACAGTTAATAAGGTTTTATTTCACTTTTCAATACAACAAATGTCTCAATTTCATATATATTTACATTATCACATATAGTCAATTTAATATTCACGTAACCAATACATTTCATAATATACAAAATCAGTCCATTTCAAATCAACTATGAATTAGATTCAATCTCAAAGTACAAAAGTACTCACCTCAAATGCTCAGTATACATAACAATGGAATATGTAATAGTTTATAACCTAATTCAGATTATAGAAACACAAACAGTATATTCCAAGCTACTCGACGTCGACCTTGTCTTTCCCCTTCTTACTCGAGAATTCCAGAACAATGTTTGCTAAGGAATAAAATAATTACAATTAATTAATAACTTACCACTCAATTCACAAGAATTTCATTTTTTCTACTATATTTTGCTTAATCCTCAATTCAGTCCCTAAACCGAGACTAAATTTAATATTCATATTTAACCTCAATTTTTTATATTAATTTCACTCTAAGCTAAATTTAGTTCCCTATTTTAAATTCTACCCCGTAACTTTAAATTTTCCTCAATTTAGTCTCTATTACTCAGAATTTACAATTAATTTCACAATTTAGTCCTTTTCCACTTCTAACTTAAAAATTTATCAATTTAACCCTTAATACTTAAACTATTCAACAATGACAACATCTAAAATATTAAATAATACTAAAAATTATAACATGAATCAAGTAACTCTAAGTACCGAGATTCTAAAAACGTAAAATTTACAACAAAAAAAGAAATTAAATTGACTAACCAATTTAAGTTTGAAAGTTAAAGACCCCTTAGTGCCGTAAGCTTCTCCTTCTCTTCTTTCTTTCTTTTCTTTTTGCATGCATTCATCCCTTTCCACTTTCTTATCATTTCTTTTCTTATCATATAATATACATACATTTCATGTTATTTATTTAGCTAACACATATCATTAATGCCATCCACTACCACTAATTAAATGTATATTTATTATTTTAGTCCCTTTAATTTATTTCATTTTATAATTCAACTTTTAACATTTACGCGATTTAATCATTATATCATAATAGTTCCTAATTAATGCAATTTACCTATCCAAAATTTAATTCACTACTAAACTAACTTCATAAATATTTAATAAAAATATTTACGAGTTTAATTTACTAGAATAGAGTTCCGAACCACACTTTCTGTCACCCCTAACTATCAAGTCATTAAATCGATCTGAAAACTTAATTTTACAACTATACTTAACCCGTAAGAATTGCGATCATACCAATATAAAAGAATTAAAGAAACCAATATAAAACCAAGAAGAACAACACTTACACTGCACTCTTTTCAACACTTGATTGAATGAAAACCAGAAACAAATGAGGCGGCTCAAATGATTAGAACTTTGGATTATAAAAACTGTGGAACAATTGGGTAAAATCAAAGATTAAGGAAGATGGTGACAGAAAGAAAACATTGTGGCAAAAAGAGCCAAAATATGAAATTGAATTGTGAAAAGAGAGAAACTGACGATGGAGAAAATGAGGGTAACGTGGGGGAAATTAGGGAATTGTTTTGTTTTTGTAATAAAAATAAATTAAAAACACAACTAAATAAAATAAAATTTAACAAAACTTTAACTCATCAGATTTTCTTTAAAATTGGATCCGAAAATCAAAACAAAATTCAAACATAAGACCAAGGTAAATTGAACATCTGACTACCAAATCACTAGGCTCATTGATGCTTATCAAACATAAAAAAAACATAAAAATCTATTAGCTACCAACAACTCACTTGCAAACCTTAATTCTTCTATCCCCAAACTTCGGGGTGTTACATATCCTAAGTTCACTAGAGATATTTTTTATGCTTATTATCTTGTTGGTTTTATGGGAAGATTGAATGTAATTGATATAGTATGTTAGCAAGTCTCAATTTCTTATAAATTAAGGAGACTTGTATAAATAGGCTTGGGCAAAAAAATAAGGCCCGTTTAAAAAACAGATCGGGCCTCGATTAAGACATTTTTGGCTCGAGTCCAGCCTGACCCAAATTCACAAAATGATAAAAAAAAACGCTTATCTTTTTGTTATTTTAATGTCATTTTCTTGTTGTTTTTTCCCTTTTTTGCTACCATTTTAGTATTATGTTACTACTATTTTGTTGTTATTGTTTGGATATTGTATAACAGTTGTTTTATTGTTAATTTCGCTATTATTTTAGAGGCATTTGCTTGTTAAGTTTCATCTATTTTAGTGTTATTTAAGTATACATATTTTTTAAATTTAAATTTATCGAGAAATATATATTTTAATGTTTTTAGTGTTTTTGACGTATTATATAATATTTAAAAATTATATAAAAAATTAATATGGGTAAGTCAGGCCGAACTCAAATTTTAACATTCTTATCCGGACCAAACTTAAACAAATTTTTAGACCCGATCCGATCCATGAGCACCTCTAATTACAACCTTACGATTTCCCTAAACAATCATATCAGAAAAAAAAATCGAAATAATCTTATGTATGAACCTCTCAAAATTATAATGATTTGAAGATTTGTCACCCAAAATACTCCCTTTTTTTTACTAAGTTGTTATATCATGTAGGTGTGCAGTTAATAGGCTCCGCATGAGAGGCGCATACTTGCTGTTGGAGGGTCATAGTATTATCAGATTATTTTCTTATGTTAGTTGTTCTGAGTAGGGGTGAGCAAAATTCGATTCGACTTGAAAAAATCAAAAAAAAAATTTAAATTTCGAGTTAAACGAATCGAGTTATTTGAGTTAAACAAGTTATTCGAATCAACTCGAATTTTTTTTCAAATTTCGAGTTCGAATCTAGTTGAGTTTTCGAATTCGAATAATTCGAATAATTCGAATAATTCGAATATCAAACTATAATATTTTACATTTTTACCTCAAATTCCCAAACTTTTTTACTTTTCCCTCAAAACTTTTACTCCTTCCCACTTTCCCCCCAAAACTTTTACTCCCCTCCCCTTCCAACCCCCCCAATCTACCCAAAATTCATTTCCACCAAAATTTTACTCTCTCATTTACTTTTTTTCAAAATTTTACTCCTAAAAACCCTCAAAACCTTTTATTTTTCCCCAAAATTTTTACTCCCTCCCACTTTTTCCCTAAAACTTTTATTCCCTTCCCCATCCCACCTCTCATCTACCCCAAACCCTCCCCCTCCAATTTTTTTTTAATATTTTCCCTCTAAAATTTTACTCCCCCTATTTACTTTCCCTCAAACTTTTATTCCCCAAAACTTTTTATTTTCCCCCTAAACTTTTACTTCTCACCCTTTACTCTCAAATAAAAAATCAAAATTATCCAAAAAAATCACTAAACATAAATAGTAATAATTTTATTATTACTATTTATATTATTAAATTAAATTTCACATTTTATATTATTTATATTATTGAATTGTTTAGTCATATTGAATATTTAAATTAAAATTGAATTATTAATTATGCCATAAAATATTCGTGTTAAAATTTTATATTGGTATCAATTTCACATTTTATTTTTGAAATAACTTTTATTAAAAAATTATATTTTTACATTTAATATATTTTTTAATTCCAAAATACATAGTGACAAGAATATGAAGATAATTGAAACAACTAAGTAAGCAAAGAAGCTAACCAGTATGTAAAAAATTAATAAATAAATTATGAGATGATGAAAGTTAATAAAAAATTTGATTAATGTGGACAAATTTTATTACGTGATAGTGGTTACAAGGACCCAAAATTATTTTTTAAAATTTAACTCGAACAAATATATTCTATTCGATTCGATTCGAATTCCATCTCACTCGACTCGATTCGAGAAAACTTCAAATAAAGTTAAGATGATAAATAAGATTTAAAAACTCGATTAACTCAAAAAATTTTTATTCGATTCGATTCGATCGAATGCTCACCCTAGTTCTGAGACACCATTTAAGTAGATGGAAGTGTAATTATATTTATAATGAATTAAATAAGTAAAGGGATGACATGGATTTAAGGGGTCAAAGAAGTGTCCGGGAAACAAGCATTGCATGCTTTCATTGCAAAACACAAGGGAAATGATGATGTTTAGCCCTATCCTACGCTCCAATTATGCAGAAACTCATGCTCTCCACTTTATTAAAGTTATTTCCATAAAAGCTTGCTTTTTTAAGGTCAGACTGATGAGATGCTCTAAAATCCAAGTTACCTTAATTCCCATATGGCCCCACCACCTTCTTCACCTAAAACCCTCCATTACCCACTTTAAAAACCAACATCAAAATGCAGTATAAAACCAGCTTCAAACACCCCAAATTTTACCCTCACAAAATGGCTGCTTCAGCTCCTATTGCAATTGGCACTAGGGGTACTGTAGGATCACTCCTCAAGAAGGAAATCGAGTACTTCACCAAGTTTGAGCTAGAAGGACGAGGTGGGTCATGGAAACCCCATGCCCATATGGTGGATATGGATTGCAGAACTGGCCATTCAAGGCCTGGTTTCTGGTTCTTGATTACTGGTTGGAAAAGGAAGAAACGAAAAGGCAACACTGGGTTCTTGCCAAGCATGTGTTCTGCAATAGAAGTTGCCGACAAAGATCAGTTTAACAGGATCCCTGGTTTCAATTACAGGATCCTTCAAAATGATGTCCACAACTTTCATGTTTAGTCCATCTTGTTGGACGGGTCAGCCTTTGGGTTTCTCGCTGTCCTAAGCTGGTTCAAGCCTAGAGCTTCAACAAATATTGTTAATAATCTGTTATTTGGTTGAGCTTCTGGATTTTTAGCTTTTGAAATTTTATGAATTTAAACTTGGTTTTTTATTATGTTTCTTGTCTCTTGATGCTTTTTTATTACATCTTTCATGAAAATATTGTTACCTATCGTGCACAATCTATCCAGGTCTTAGTGAATGATGTCTACAATGTCCTATGGTCTTAAGAGCATCCCCTAACAAAATGGCATTTAATTTCATCGACAACAGTACACTCAAAGTCAACTGAAATGGCTACGAATACAATAAAACACCAATTGCTATGCAAACCATTACAGCCTGAAAGCAAATAGCTGACTGATTCATTACACAAACATCATCCTAATGACTTTGTAGATTGATAGTTTTGGTCCCGATTTTTTGCTGCTTCGGTTCTGCGATTGTTCCAAACTTCGACGTTGCTCAACCGAGCTACGGCATCTAGAATTCACGGTCTCACTCACTTTCTTCTCGCGCGGAGTTATCGTGCAAGCAACCGCTTCTTTGTGAATCTTCATAATTGTTTTCACTGTCTTTTGGCCTGGCAAGGAACTCGATGGCTGTCACGACATCAGCAATCAACGGCCGACTCTCGGCTTCCTCCTGAAGGCACATTGCTGCAACTGCAAGAGCTTGACAAAGACCCTTTATAGGGTAATTCCCTTTGAGCAGGGGATCCACCATTAATTCGAACTTCTTCCTGTCTTTGAACAATGGCTCGGCCTACCAGATTTACAATAATATTAGATTAAGTGCCAAGTTTGAATCAAAGAAATCAATGGAGCTTTGTTACATGAACATACCCAAGCAACCAGGTTCTGTTCTTCGGTCGGTCTTTCGAGATCAATAGCTCTCCTCCCCGAGATTATCTCCAGAAACACCACACCGAAACTGTAAACATCAGATTTCACGGTCAGCTTCCCTGTCATCGCATATTCCGGAGCACAATAACCATAGGTCCCCATCACCCTTGTTGAAACATGCTCCTTCCCTTCTGTTGGCCCTAACTTTGCAAGTCCAAAATCAGACAGTTTCGGATTAAAGTTGGCATCTAGTAAGATGTTGGACGCTTTAAAATCGCGGAAAATTATCGGTGGATCGGCAAAGTCATGTAGGTACTCTAGTCCTTTGGCTGCTCCTACAGCTATTTTCATCCTTGTGTTCCAGTCCAATGGCTGCTGGCCAGGAGGTAAATCTGAATAAACAGATAACATAATCAGAATACACACGGTTTTACAGACAAGAACAATATTGGGTGCTTAATCAAGTATAACATACCAAGAAGATGATCCAAAGAACCATTAGGCATATATTCATAAACTAAAATCCTTTGATCCCCATCAGCACAATATCCAATCAGATTGACAAGGTTGGGATGTTGAACCAGGCTTAACATTAGAACCTCTGAGAAGAATTCTCTGCTTCCTTGCAATCCATTCCTATCAAGTTGCTTCACCGCAACAACCTAAATGAAAATTATCAAAAAAAAAAAAGCTTAAATTTAGTACATGAGTACATTTTTTTTTAAATGCATGCAAAATGTAGTAACCAAAAACAGTTTCATTCATATATATACTTGATCAATGGATTCTATGTATCCTTGGTAAACCCGGCCGAATCCGCCTTCGCCTATCAGACAATCAGGATTGAAGTTATCTGCTGCAACAACTAGTTCTCGAAATGTGAAGATACGAGCCGAAACTTTAGCTTTCCTGATTTTCTGAATTTCTTCATCTATCTTCTGCTTGCCTCCATCTGCACATTCATTAACATAGCAACATTCAGGTATGAACATCCGGTACGGTTATATTCAAGGGATACCATATAAATGCATATATATGTATATAACATGAACAAGATTCCTATTGCAGAACGTTATAAAAGAATGAAAACTATGAAAAACATAACATGGTAGATACAAAAATATGTACCTGTTTTGAGAGACAAAGTATGCATGAAAGACCTCAATGATTTGCCATTGTTGTTGTTATTACCACCAACGCCGACGGTTTTCTTCTTACAGCCAACATTGCGGTGATGCGCATCCGACCTACAACAAGACAACCAGCTCATGTCTTCTTTTTTTTTTTTTTTTTGATCTTCTTTGATTTACCCTTTGTTAGAATTCTTGCCAAAGACCAAAAACAACCTTGCAAGAATTCTATGAAAACCCTATGTTCCAAAAAAAAATTAAACGAAAACAGGAAAAAGGGTAGTTTGATTTTTGATCCAAGCAAACAAATATAGAAGAAACTGAATTTTTGCTTTGTTCATATATAGCAAATGGCCAAGTATATATATATATTTAAAATTTTAATTCCATTTATCACCCATTTATCAACTTGGTTAGTAAATATATCAGTTTCAGTTAGCTAAATTTAGTTGTTTTTATTTAAGTCGTGGATAAAGATCGGTCCCAACAAGAAAAATAAAGGGAAAAATTAGTTAAAATTGCTTTAATAGGTTGGTCGAAAGAAAGTGTAGGATTTTAATTCCATTTAACACTTTTTAAAATTTTCCCAACAGAATTTCCATTCCATAATTTTGGTTATTTAATACAATAAAAAGAGAAAAAAAAACTACGTTATAAATAGGAAGATGAATTTGAGAATTATCCATTTACTATAAAATATTTTAATTCTCATGCACTGATATTCCAGTTTTTTCTTTTTTAAATTTTATCCTAATTTACACTAGTTTTGAGAAAAAAATAGTGTTCATTATTATTCCCAGTAGAATTCAGCTGTAAGATTTTAATTTTTTTTAATTTGAAATTACTATAATTTCTTAAAAAAATTGAGTTTCAGAATATATATTTATAAATATTCAAATTTAAGATTTAACAAATTTTTTTTGTTCTTACAAAAATTAAAAGTAATTTTATGGTTATTCACTAGACACTTTGAACTATGCTACAAAATATAAAGTGATTATTGAATTTTAAAAAGTTTTAAAAGAATTCTTAAAATATCAATATTGTCTCAATCAAGTTTTTCATCTATTTATCTATTTATCTATTTATTATATAAGGTATTAAATGTCAATTCGAATATAATACAGAGTGTATTTAAAACATATTCATCAAATTACAAATATGTGTGTACCTATTGTATAGAAACTTAGATATAAACTGAATTCGGTCAGTTAATCGATTTTTTTCGGTTTTACCCGAATTTTGCACACCCCTAATAATCGTTGATTCCCCTAAGGCTGGATTAGATACGAATAGAGGATCGTTCAAGGATACACTAATTGGTAAAGAAGGAGGGGAGAACAAAGATTCAAGCACCCTCAAGAATGATGATGACTTCGAACTACTTGATGGAGATATCATCACGGGCAAGGAGGATGGTATGCCATTGATTCAATTTTCTAACTGTATTCATTATATCCTAAGGAAAAGCATGGCTTTATCAGTTATCGTCAAGTTATTGGGAAGGAAGATAAGGTTTAATACACTTTCTAGCAAACTATTTTCCTTTCGGAAACCTTCTCAACCTCTGAAATTGATGGATGTAAAGAATAATTATTTCTTAGTGAAGTTTCGACCAATAGAAGACTATACTAAAGCTTTAACTAAGGGTTTGTGGGTGATCTTTGGACAATATCTGATTATACAACCATGGACACAAAATTTTTCAACAATACAATCATATCCACATAATGTTGTTGCTTGGATACGCCTTTTGGGTCTCCCAAGATATATGTATAAGAAGAAATTGGTTAAAGTCATTGGTGAGAGGATTGGTCCAGTCGTTCGACTAAATGATAATATAGATAATAGTTTTCGAGTTCAGTTCGACAAGATAACAGTGTTTTTAGACCTCAATAAGCCTCTTATTTCCAGGATCAAAATTGAGGATAGAGTTCAATGGATTGAATACGAGTCTTTTCCTAATGTTTAATTTTCCTATTGTTTGTATGGGCATAATAAGAAGCACGTCCTATTATGAAGGTTGCAATTGATCAACAAGAGAATTCTTAGAATGTCTCTGTACCAACTCCTTCTTGTCCCAATCTGGATTATCAGGCAACTCAAGAGAAGTATGGACCATGGATGCTTGTTGAGCGCCAAAAATGGAGAGATGACTAGAATTCTGAAATAGTGAAGGGAGGGTGGCAGTCGATGAACCAACATTCGTCTAGGTTCAATGTATTGCATGATTTACAAGATGATAAAGCTGAAATCTTGGAAAATCATATTCCAAATCCCACGAATCATGGTAGTGGTCAACGAAATGGGATTGTTAATTATGGCAGTCCTCTTGTTGAAAAGAAATCTCTTCCTAAACAAATTGAGGAAAAATTAAAAGTTGTCCAAGTTAAAAACCAAAGTCAGGTTTCATTGAGTAATATGGTAACTTCTACACCATCCAGTTCAGATTCGGTTAAGACAGGCCAATTAATTAACAATTTTGTTGGGCCCAAATCCTTGACCAAAAATGAAAAAAAAAAGGACATTGTATGGAATCTACATCGTTAGGCTCGTCCAGTAAGAATTTTGCCACTATCTTATATTCGGGCCAAGAAAATAAATGCCCCCCAAAGCCTAGTCCTCACTTTAGAGTGTAATGAATTAAATAATGAGCCTAAGATTAATATGGTCATTTTCAAAGTGTCGACAGAGTCTATCTCGAAGTCTAAAAGTTAGTAGAAAGGAATATGGGAATTTCTCTTGACCCCAAGCATAATTTTGTTGTTTCTTCTTATGAAAACAGTGATCCGAACATTCCAAAAGACGTGAATTTGGCTAAAAGGAACTAGGTATTGGCATGGAATCTAATTTACTAAGACATTGGCAGATGAGAAGTGTTAATCGAAGACTGAAAAAGCCACCCAATATTTTGAAGAACAAAGACAGTAAGCTTAAGGTTCGTGGGCTCTTTAAAGTTCCTATTGCCAAGGCAAGGCTATGAATCGTATTGCTAATAGTTTAAAGTCAAATTTGTTTGTTGAGGATCTTATGGATTCAGTGAAAGTAGAGGGTATTGAAGCTACCTTTGCTGATTTGTAAGCCTTTCTCGATACTCCATTGTAACTATCTTTTATGATATTTTCCAAATTTATTTGTTTGGAATTGCCAGGGTTGTGTTAGCCCTAATTTTTTTTTGTGTGGTTAAAGATTATTTTCAAGATTATGAGGTTGAGGTTGTTGCATTTCTGAAAACCAGAGTTAATGGGTTAAAATTTGATGGAATTATTTCGAAATTGGGATTCAATTACTCTTATAGAATTGAATTTATGGGTTTTTTTTGAGGAATATGGCTTTATTGGAAGAATTCCGTGAAGTTAGACATTCTTCTCAATCATCCCCAATTTATTCATTGCTAGATTGATAGGTAAGGTGTCTGTAAAAGTTTTGTTGCTACTTTTATTTACGGTAGTCCCGACAGAAGTAAACAGAAGTTTCTGTGGCAAGGTTTATCTCATGTAGCTGCTCAAATTCATTTACCTTGGATTTTAGCGAGAGATTTTAATTTTTTTTATCTCACCTGATGAGAAGAGAGGAGGACGACTAGTTACTTGGGAATATTCACTCTTTATGGATTTTTTGGCTAATAACAGATTAAGGGATCTTGGGTTTAATGGGCCTATGTTTACGTGGTAGAATGGGAGAATTTTTGAAAGAATTGATAGAGTTGTTGGAAATATAGAAAGGGAACGAAATTTTTTAAAAGCTTTGGTTTACCATCTCCCGAAACTAAAGTCCGATCATAGACCTTTTTTCATTTATCTAGGCGATACTGGTAAAAGGAAGGTACATCAACCATTACCCTTCTTAGCAGTGTGGAAAAACATCCTACTTTTAATTATTTTATCGTAACACCCTAAACCCGGTCTAGACGTCAAGGCCAAGTCTGAAGAATTACATTGACGATACTAGAAACCCACATTTATAGTCGTAGATAAAACAAAAGGAAGTCATTCAACACATCATAAAAATCATAGAAATCAACCAATCATTCAACAATCATAAAACATCGAACTACTGAAGAGTATTGAAATTTACTAATAGTATAATTAAAGGGTAATAAAGTGATTGACCGAGCTTCCACAATGCTAACCGATCAAGTCTGTGACCCACCTAAAATTCAATCAACACAAAGTGAGTTGTGAACCCTGTGCATAATAGTAATAGATTTAGATAAAGCACAATTACAAGAATAGTTATCGGATCTTAGGTTCCAATCAGAATTAGAAGACACTCAGTACCAATTTACCGTATCAGTTTTATAACAGAATAATTCTAGTTCAGATACAGAACAGATCAGTAACAAATGCAATTATTCTTACCCCTATCCTCTGCACACCATCTCTGACCATCCCAACACATCGTTTAGGGTATTAAATACCTATCTAGCCCTACACATCACTTAGTGTCAGTACGACATTTTTCAGAATATTTGCAACTTAGTTGCTAGATCAATAGGTGAATAACGTCGATTTCACATATAAGTAGTGGCCTAGCCACCAAATCAGAACAGATCACTTCCTTCTTTACATGACTTCCTACCCAATGCAATCGTAGATTACAGATGTCAAACTTACACATAGTCATTCAGATTCAATAAACATTTCTATAATCAGAATCTCAATCTTAAATTATTAGATAACATTCATAAGGTCTAATTGAGATCATACATATACACTACGGACGGCCTACATTTGCGTTAACAACTCTTACGGCTCTAGAGATGAATTCCAAAACTGGCCCATACGCCCGTGTGACTCCACACAGTCTGGTACACACCCGTGAGCCAAGTCATGTGTCACACACAAGCAAACACATGCCCATGTGGTCTGCCTGTGTGATCCTAAATCACAAACAGTAAGGCACACGGCCTGGACACACGTCCGTGTCTCTGGCCTATGTGGCCTCTAACAAACAGTTAGTCATACGGCCTCGACACATGCCTGTGTCTCTGGCCTGTGTAATCTCTAAATCACAAATAGTTAGTCACACAGCCTAGACACACATCCATGTATCTGGCCCGTATAGCCTCTAAATCACAAATAGTAAGCCATACGGCCTGGACACACTCCCGTGTCCTTAGCTCGTGTGAACCCTGCACTAGCATGCCCACATACGGCCATGGCACACGCCCGTTTCCCCTGCCCGTGTGGCTTGAATTGGGTAAAAAATGTGTTACACGGCCTACGACATGGCTATGTGGTGTCAACAACCATGTTTTTTGACGTCTAAAATTCACAAAATTTAAGGTTTTCGGTATGCACCTAAAACGATATCAAAGTAGTAACAACGTAGAGGAGTTTCGAAGCCTAAAATGACCATCTAATAACTCAATCAACCAACTTTATCAACAACAATGCACAATTATACTCAAAATACCTATATCGAAAGTTTCGGCACAAACTTTCAATGAAATCAATACTTACGGAAGATTAACAATGATTACTTGAATTGACGTGATGAGGTTCGCTACTTTCAATATCCCCGCCTAATAGGGAAACCAAATGATTGACTATCAGAGATTCACACAATACACTCGAAACAACCAATTCAGAGTATGCAATGAAGAATAAAAGGAAAAAACCCTGAAAGTAAACGAATTGATAGTGAAACTTACTTAATAACCTTCCAATTGAGAAAGCTAACAGCGTAACTTCAACTAGTCCCGTATTCTTTATGACAATGATCAAAATAAAGAATAAAAGAGAAAAGATTGAAAAAAATTAAAGAAAATAAAGAAGAGGAAAGGAAAAATGGAAGAAGAAGAACTAACGTTAATTATTAATCAACTTCCACTCAGATTCCTAGTATTTAGCAAAAATGTTCCCTATCACATACTCCGAGGCTCGAATCTAGGACCAAACGAAATACAGAGGCTTAACCAGTAAGCCAGCAATTTCATTCTTAACACAGGTTTACTCTAAATTAAACTTAAATATGACATTCAAGGATAGAGGTTATCTTAAATTAAAATAACAAAATTCCTAAAGATACGACTCAAACTCTTGACCCCAACCACGTAAATAAAGCACAGAACCACAGATACAGCGACTTAATTATGACAAAATCCAACAATCTAACATCTAAATTTTTGGGGCATTACAAATCTCTCCCCCTAAAAGAAATTTCGACCCCAAAATTTACCTGACTTAAACAAATACGAGTACTGTCGTTGAATTGCCTCTTCGGGTTCCCACGTAGCTTCCTCAGTGCCATGATTCCTCCACAACACTTAAACTAAATGAATAGTTTTTTTCTCAATACCTTAATGTCCCGATCCAGAATTTGGATAGGTTCCTCCTCAAATGTTAAGTCTGGACATACCTCAATTTCCTCAATTGGAACAATGTGCGATAAATTAGATCGATACCGTCTCAGTATCGAGATCTGAAACACGTCATGAATTCGCTCTAACTTTGGCGGTAATTCTAATTGATAGACAACAGGCCCAATATGTTTCAAAATGTGATAAGGTCCAATGAACCTCAGGCTCAACTTGCCCTTACGTCCAAATCGGAGGACCTTTTTACCACGATGACACTTTTTTCAGGAATACTTTGTCATTGACAGTAAACTCAATGTCTTTTTACTTTAAATCTACATAAGATTTTTGTCGATCAGAAGCGGCTTTAAGACGATCACGGATCAACTTGATAGTATCCTTAATTTCAGAAACTAGCTCGGGGCCTAAAACCCGATGTTCACTTAACTCAGTCCAACACAGAGAGCCTCGTAAAGTGCCACCTGAATACTAGACTGGAAGTTGTTATTGTATGCAAATTCAGCTAATTGTAAGTAATCTTCCCAACTACCTCGAAAATCTATTACACAACCCCAAAGCATATCCTCCAAGATTTGAACTCGCTCAAACTGTCCGTCGGTCTGAGGATGATACGCGGTACTAAAATCAAGTCGAGTGCATAAAGCCTCATGAAGCTTCTTCCAAAACTGAGGCGTGAAACGGAGATCTCTATCGGAAATAATCAAAACTAGAATCTCGTGTAGTCTCACGATTTCAACAACATACAGCTTAGCGAACTTTTGCAGAGCATAATATGTCCTGATAGGGATGAAATAAGAAGATTTGGTCAAGCGATCCACAATAACCCAAACTGAATCTTTCTTAGTGGGAGTTAAAGGTAACCCACTAACAAAATTCATCGTTACCCACTCCCACTTCCACTAAGGAATCTTAACCGATTGAAGCAATCCTGAGGGTAACTGATGTTCAGTCTTGACCTTTTGACACGTCAGACAGTTGATACAAAGGCAACCACTTTCCGTTTCAAACCAGGCCACTAATAAAGTTCATGGAGATTTGGATACATTTTATTTCCACCAAGATGCATAGAATAAGGGCTACTATGCACTTCTTGTAGAATCGATCACCTCAAAACCTTGTCATTAGGCACACAAATCCGACCCTTGAAACACAAGACATTGTTGTTGTTCAAACTAAAATCTAAAACTTCATTCGAATTAATTTGTTGCAATCACTGAGCCAATGACTCATCGCTCAACTATTTACTTCGAAACTGCTCGACCCACGTTGGTTTAACCTGAAATTCAACTAATAGTCCCCCGTCCTTAGATAAATTCAGACGAGCAAACATAAATCTCAGGTCAGTTATTACTCTACGACTCAGAGCATACCACATTAGCCTTACCGAGATGATACTTTATCGTATAGTTATAATCCTTAAGCAACTCAACCCACCGACGCTACCTAAGATTTAACTCTTTTTGAGTTAACAAACACTTGAGGCTCTTATGATCACTGTAAATGATACACCTCTCACCATAAAAATAATGCCGCTAAATTTTTAAAGCAAACACAGCTGTAGCCAACTCAAAACCGTGCGTAGGGTAGTTGCCCTCGTATATCTTAAGCTGTCGTAATGCGTAAGCTACCACTTTACCATCTTGCATTAAAACACATTCTAGACTAACGTGCAACGCATCACTGAAAACCATAAACTCCTGACCTGACTCTGGTTGAACTAGAACAAGAGCTTGCATCAAGACAGACTTGAGCTTTTTAAAACTAGACTACTGAACTTCGAACTACACAAATGGAGAATTCTTACACAATAGCTTCGTCAGAGGTGATACAATCAAAAAGAATCCCTCGACAAACCTTTGGTAGTAACCCGCTAAGCCCAGGAAACTATGAAGCTCAAGCACATTTCTTCGTTGTTTTTACTCCACTATAGCTTTTATTTTCTTGGGATCAACCCGGATCCCTTCAGCAATTACAACATACCCTAGAAAAGAAACCTCCTACAACCAGAATTCACATTTACTAAACTTAGCGTACAATTATTTTTCTCACAATCTCTGGAAAACAATACGAAAATATTTATCATGTTCAGACTCGGTCTTGGAATAAATCAATATGTCATCGATAAAAACTACCACAAACTGATTCAAATATGATTGGAACACCCGATTCATTAAATTCATAAATGCCACCAGGCATTTGTCAACCAAAAAGGCATTACTATAAACTCGTAATGTCCATAACGAGTCATGAAGGTAATCTTGGACACATCAGTCTCTTTAACCTTAAACTGATGGTAACCAGAACAGCAATCGATCTTAGAGAAAACAAATGCCCTACGAAATTAGTCAAATAAGTCGTCAATCATCGGTAACGGATACTTATTCTTGATTGTCAATTTGTTCAACTGTCGGTAATCGATACACATCCTCATCTATCTATCTTTTTTCTTAACAAACAATACCGATTCCCCCATGAAGACACACTCGGTCGGATGAACCCTTTGCCGAGAAGTTCCTGAAGTTGAGCTTTCAGCTCTGTCTACTTCTTCGGTACCATATGGTAAGGTGCAATGGACACCGGAGCAGTACCCGACAATAAATCGATGCGGAACTCAACCTCTCTATTCGAAGGTATTCTAGGCAATTCTTTAGAAAAAAAATCCAGAAAGTCTCTCACAGTACAATTGTCTCCTACAAAAAGCTTTGGAGGAATAGAGTCGGATAGGTAAGAAAGGTATGCCTCACACTCTTTTCGAACTAGCTTATCAGCTACAAGAGCAGACATTACATTGAAAAGGTAATCTCGACGCTCACCAATCATGACAACCTCGACATTCTCATTTGTCCTCAGAATAACTCTCTTAGATGCACAATCTAGACTGACCCGATACTTTACGAGCCAATCCATTCCCAAAATCAGATTAAATTCATCAAAATGAAACTCTATTAGGTCCACCAGGAATACCATACTCTGAATCTCTAAGGGTACTCATCTAAATACCCTATCAACCCGTACCAACTAACCCAAATGATTAATCACAAAAAACTCTCTAGCAGTATTCTCAGCAGTTAAACCTAAATTTGTAAAAATAATATTAGTTATATATGAGTGAGTAGACCCAATGTACCTGCTATGACATCAGTATCATCACTATCTTCTCGGCGACTCGCGCCTCAGTCTGACTCGCACCTTTACCTGATGCTATCTTCCCTCTACCAGAACTGTTGCCTCCTCTACCAGCACCACGACCCCTACGTGGTTGCTGAACCACTCTCGGAGGCTAAACAGAACCCTGAGCTGTAGTCTATGCCCTAACTGGCACTTGATCTGGTCGATGGGGGCAATCCTTAACCCAATGCTCCATCAACCCACAGCAGAAGCATACTCCTAATCTTCTCTAGCACTCGCCCGGATGACGCTTTCTATAGTCACTACAAGGCTGAATCTCGTTCACTGCAGCTGATGCTCGATCCTCGGAGGCCAGTCAAACCTTGCCCATTTCTTAGAGCACTGTCCAGAACTAGAGGGACCTGAATCCCTCTTAGTCTTACTTTGATCTCTCTCGCGGTCGCGCCTCTCATGCTCAAAGCCCTTTACCTCTTCCACGATCTTAGCCTTCTCAATTAGGGTTGCAAAAACCCGCTCCCTTTGAGGAGCTATTAGAACTCGTAGATCATAACGCAATCATTACTCAAATCTCACACATTTATCATCGTCAGACGCTACTAAAGCTCGTACATAGCTACTTAGCCTTAGAAACTCGGCATCATACTTGGCCATAGAATGATTGCCTTGAACCAAGCTCATAAACTCGCATTGGCGAGCCTCCACAAAACTCGCCCCCACATACTTACTCTGACAGGCATTCTTGAAATACTTCTAGTTAAATTTTTCGGGCTGAGAACCTTGCTTAACTATCAGCCATCATTAGTAGGCTCCGTCCCGGAGCAGGGACATAACACCACTCAATTTCTAAGTGAGAGTGCAGTCAATATCGGTCATGATACGCTCGGTGGCCTCCAACCAGTATTCAGCAACAGTAGGAGCGACTCTAATAACGCCCCTAAACAACTCAGCACCATTCGACCGAAGTCGCTCAGTAATCGACCATCGACCTTCAGATCTAGAATGGGTCCCAGTAACCCTTTCCCACACCCGAATCATAGCTTGGGATAGTGCATCATCCCCGGTCGTTAGAGTTTGGGACTCTGTCTCAGTAAGAGTACCAACTCTCTTGCTGGTATCTAAATTAAGCATGCTACCCATAGAGGATGACTCTGCTCAAGCTCTTCCGCGTCCACGAAGCTCACGTGACCCACGTCAACGACTACTATGCAAACTCATAATATCAGTTTATCGATAATGTCAAAATGTACAAATTAGTTCGAGGCTTAAGAGCTCCTAACAGCTCATATCAGAGTATTTAACTAGATAGCAGTTTAATCACTATAGTATTTCTACTAGTCGCGACAACAATGCAGAAATACTTACAGGTTCGAAGGCTTGGTCATTTACAAAAACTAGTTTTCAGAATAATTCAGATATCTTATTTTCATTTAACTACCCTTTGTAACACACATTGTGAGCCCAAAACACAATTCGAGTGTTGACTAACCTGGCTCTGATACCACTAAATGTTACACCCCAAACTCGATTTAGACGTCAAGACCAAGTCTGAAGAGTTATATTAACAATACTAGAAACCCACATTTATAGTCATAGATAAAACAAAAGGAAATTATTCAACACGTCATAGCAATCATAGAAATCAACCAATCATTAAACCATCATAAAATATCGTACTACTAAAGAGTATTGAAATTTACTAATACTATAATTAAAGGGTGATAAAGTGATTAACCGAGCTTCCACAACGCCGACCAAATCAAGTCTGTGACCCATCTGAAATTCAGGCAACACAAAATGAGTTCTGAACCCAATGCATAATAGTAGTAGATTTAGCTAAAGCATAATTACAAGAATAGTTATCAGATCTCAGGTTTCAATCAGAATTAGAAGACATTCAGTGCTGATTTATCGTATCATTTTTATAACAAAATAATTCTAGTTCAGATATAGAAAAAATCAGTAACAGATACAGTTATTCCTACCCCTATCCTCTACACACCATATCCAACCATCCCAACACACCGTTTAGGGTATTGAATACCCATCCAGCCTTACACACCACTTAGTGTCGGTATGACACTTTTTAGAATATTTGTAGCTTAGTTGCCAGATCAATAGGCGAATAACGTCGATTTCACCTATGAGTAGTGGTCTAGCCACCGAATCAGAACAGATCACTTCCTTCTTTACATGACTTCCCACCCAATGCAGTTGCAGATTATAGATGTCAAAATGTTACACACAGTCATTTAGATTCAGTAAACATTTGTATAATCAAAATCTCAATCTCAAATTATCAGATAGTAGTCATATGGTCTAATTCGGATCATACATATACACTACGGATGGCCTACATTTGCATTAACAATGCTTATGGCCCTAGAGATGAATTCTAAAACTGACCCACACGCCCATGTGGTTTGCCCGTGTGATCCTAAATCACAGACAATAAGGCACACGGTCTGGATACACGCCCATGTCTTTGTCTCGTGTGGTCTCTAAATTACAAACAATGAGTCCCATGGCCTAGACATATACCCGTGTCCTTGGCCCGTGTGAACCCCCACTAGCATGCCCACACACGGCCAAGGCATACACCAGTGTCCCCTACTTGTGTGGCTCAAATTGGGTAAACAATGTGTTACACGGCCTACCATACGGTCGTGTGGCATTGACGGATATGTTTTCTGACGTCTAAAATTCATAAAATTTGAGGTTTTCGATAAGCACCTGAAACAATTTCGAAGTAGTAACAACGTAGAAGAGTTCTAAAGCCGAAAACGACCATCCAATAACTCAATCAACCAACTTTATCAACAACAATGCATAGTTATACTCAAAATACCTATGTAGAAAGTTTCGACATGAACTTTTAACGAAATCAATACTTACCGAAGATCAACAATGATTACTCGAATTGATGTGATGAGGTTTGTTGCTTTCAATATCCTCACCTAATAGGGAAACCAAATGATTGACTGTCAGAGATTTACACAATACACTCAAAATAACCAATTCAAAGTATGCTACGAAGAACAAAAAGAAAAACCCCCGAAAATAAATGAATTGACAATGAAACTTACTTAATAACCTTTCAACTGAGAAAACTAACAGCGTAACTTCAACTAGTCTCGTATTCCTTATGATAGTGATCAAAATAAAAAAGAAAAGATAAAAGACCAAAAAAGAAAAAAATTAAAAAAAAAAGAAAGAAGAGGGAAGGAAAAATAGAAAAAGAAGAAGAAGAAGAACTAATTATAGTTAATTATTAATTAACTTCCACTCAAATTCCTAGCATTTAGCAAAAATGTTCCCTATGCATACTCCAAGACTCGAACACAAGACCAAACAGAATACAGAGGCTTAACCAGTGAACCAACGGGCTCATTCTTAACACAAGTTTACACTGAATTAAACTTAAATATGTCATTCAAGGATAAAGGTTATCTTAAATTAAAATAACAAAATTCTTAAATATGCGACTTGAACTCCTAACCCCAATCACGTAAACAGAGCACAGAACCACTGATACAGAGACTCAATTACTACGAAATCCAACAATCTAACATCAAAATTTTTGGGGTGTTACATTTATCAATAGGAAATGAGATCCACTCTTCCTATTACAAACTCCATTAATTCACTTACTTCGAACTTGAAGAGATGGAATAAGGAGATTTATGGTAGTATTCATACAATGAAGCATATAATCTCCCTAAGACTTAAAGGCGTCCAAAATGCTCTTGATAAAAAAATGGTCAAATTCTCTTTTTGATCTTGAACCAGACCTCCGGGCTAAATTTGAGCTCATTTTAGATGATGAGGAGCTTTTTTTGAGGCAAAAATCTCGAGTGGATTTGTTATCCCGAGAAGATAGGAACAGAAAATACTTTCACAGTAAAGCTTTATTGAGACGTAAGATGAATCATATTTTGACTCTGAAATTTGATGATGGGTCTTGGTGCTATGATAAGTATCGCTTACAAGATGTGCCTCTTACTTTTTTCAAAGACCTATATTTTTCTGATACGTGGCTACAAGATACTTTTCCTTTAACAAGTAAATTTTCTAAATTGAATTCTTCTATTCTTGATTATCTTGTTATGGAAGTTTCTAACAGGGAATTCCTAAAAGTTCTTTTTGATATGAGACCATTGAAAGCTCTGGGACCAGATGGCTTATATGCTATTTTTTTCCAAAACTAATGGCATGTGGTTGAGCATTCGGTTTGCAAATGAGTGAGACGTATCTTTTTAGGTTGACTCATAGATTGCAGTATTAGCAAGACGCTTTTGGTTTTCATCCTAAAAAGCCAAAGTCCGAAAACTATTAATCAGTTTCATCCAATCAACCTTTGTAATGTTCGCTATAAGTTAGTGATGAAACTAATTGTCAATCCATTCAAACCTATCTTTCTGAAGTTGATTGCGGCTAATCAAGTCAGTTTTATAGCTAGACGAAATATAATGGATTATATCCTTATAGCTCAAGAAATTATTCATTCTATGCAAATCAAGAAAGGGAATAAGTGTTGGATGGTTATCAAAGTTGATTTAAAGAGAGTTCATAGAAGATACCCTCTCAGATGCAGTATTCCTTCTCAGATATCCCAAATTATTATGGAATGTATTTGTAACACCCTTAACCTGTCTCCGTCACCAGATTAGTGTTACGGAGTATTACAGTACCATTAAAATCATTTAACTTTAAACATAAATAGTTCTTCAAATTAAATATAAATATTCAAATACACATTTCATTTATAGCATAAATGTACTTACGAGCCTTAAACTAAGTCTACGAGGCCCTAAAAATAGTTTGGGAATATTTAGGGACTAATTTGAAACAAAATAAAAAATTTTGGAAATAGGGACCACAAGGCCATGTGGTCAGGCCATGTGGCTTGAAAACATGGTCATGTAGCCAACCATGTACAATTCGAAGTATAGGAAACATGATCATGTCCCAACCCGTGTGTCTACCCATGTGGTATTCAAAATAGGGTCACATGACTGTGTCGCAGATCGTGTGTATATTTAAAGTATAGTCACACAGCTATGTCGCCAGGCCGTGTAACCCTCTAAGACCGTGTGAACAATCCTGCACTTAAAATTTAAATGACACATGGCCGTGTGAGAAGACCGCGTGTAGCACACCGCGTGTGGTACATGGCCGTGTGACAGTCTGTGTCCCAGGACGTATAAACCTAAAATTGCTTCTAAAACAAGGAAAATTTCACACTTTACTTAGGTACCAAGCCAAGTCTAAAACCAACCCTTATGTACTATCAAAAACACCTTCAAACAAGACTAAAAAATGTCAAAAACACACAACCTATGTGCTCTCATTGACACTACAATTCAATCATCAAATAAAATTGCATTCAACCTTAAAAAATTCATACATTCCATCTATTTAAACATCAAGAACTATATACATTATCATCACAACTTCATACCATATATCAACCTAAGTATTAATTCAACATGACCTATAATACACTACCAAAAGAACTAACTTATAAAACATATATCTACTTTATATATACAAGCATTTACAACCTAATACAAAACGTGTCCAAACATTCACAATTAAGCATCCAATATACATGCCACATATAACCACCAACCAAGACTTCAAAATCTATCGACGATAGCTGATGATATGTGTGAGCTCCGATGATCCGATCAACACGCTCTAAAATTTTAAAATCTACAGAAAATAATAATAAAGTAAGTATATGAATTACTTAGTAAGTTTCCACAATTTAACATATTAACTTACCAAACTCATTTAAATGCTATTTTGCACATAGAAAATAAACCTCAACCTTGTACAACACAATCCAACAATTTTCATGTTAGTAACATTTAAATGTATGGATAATCAGAATTCGTAACTCACTTATTTAATTTAAACAGTTTCTTATCAATTAATCTTTGTTCTTCCAATGGATCTTTGTGAAAGTATTCAAATACATGAGTCTAGAAATAGATAATACTCGTAAGAGCTAATTAGATACAAATTAAATATATTAGCTTACCTGTCTGGGCTAAACCAATGACAACACAGATAAACTAGCCTGGTTAGGGCTAGGTATACATGTAAACCGACAGCGGATTACCAGTCCAAGCTAAATCTAATTCGCATGTATATCCGAGTCTGTAACATATGCAGGAGCTCGGTCCAAAATAGAAATCCAATCAGAAATCTCATGTATGAAACTTTTACTCGATCCACCGATATCATTTTAAGAATTCAGAATATTTCATATAAACCATTTTTATTTCAACAGCTTCAAAATATGTAATTATATCAATAACAATACTTAATAATGAATTATAAACAAAATAATCATAAGAGTTTACTGACTTGCGATAACTTACTGTACGAACTCGCCTCGGTGTTGATTTGAGTCGTTTAGATTGCCCGATCGTAAAATTAAGTAAGACTTGGATAGTTCAAAGAAGGTTGAAACGAAAGATGAAAATAGGCTCACAAAGGTCTCAAAATAAAGGGTAACGGATAGCTTGGTGATAGATGGATGGAATTCGGCTAAGGCCAAGATTGAACCAACGATATAAAAAAGGCTGACCCAAATCTTAAATAGCACTTAGGTGGAATTGGTTTGGAAAAGATAACGAACCTTGACCCACTATCTATGAAAGATAGGAACCAGAGGTATAGGTGAACGCCACACTTATGAAAGTGATAAGTTCGAAAGAAAGACTAGATTAACACCACAAGAGTTCA
Source organism: Gossypium hirsutum (assembly GCF_007990345.1). Lineage (NCBI taxonomy): Eukaryota > Viridiplantae > Streptophyta > Magnoliopsida > Malvales > Malvaceae > Gossypium > Gossypium hirsutum. The sequence continues at coordinate 56,526,640 of NC_053442.1, forward strand.
CGAGATTGACACCACAAGAGTTGTCTTGATAAGTCAATTCAGTCTAAAGAGAACAATGAGAGTTTAAACACTCACAAAGTAATATGATATTTATCAAAATGATCAAAAGTCCCCACAACTAGCGGAATATAAAGTATTTATAGGCTTAGCTAACTTCAGCCGAATGGACACCTTGTTTCAGCTCAATTAAGCTATTAATGAGCTGACTTAACTCCAAAAATAATTAACAAGGCTTTTAACAAATTCAAGATCTAGGTAACACCAAAGGTTAAGCTGGTAGCATTCCTAATTTAGCTTTTAAATGAGTATCAAATGAATTCTTCAAGGGAGAGGATCGGTCATGGTGTGAGCAAGCTAGATTCTCTTTTTGGGAAGCCAAAATATGCAGAAGCCCTTTAATTGGAGTTGTGGGGCACGAACAGCCCCTTTTAGTGTGAACAGCTGAAGTTGTAGAGCCTTAGGTGTGAATGGAAAGAAATGAGCAGCCCTCAAAGTGGGTAAACACTTGTTAGCTGAAATGAATTAATGTTAACATCCATGGCCTTTAATCTCCACGAAAAGGCACATAGAAAAGAGGAATCAGCAGTTCTTTTAATGTCGTCCCTTGCATGAAAAGGAGAAATCAGCAGCTCCTTTAATGTCGTCCCATGCATGCTTTCTTTAATGCTTTTCTCTGCTATTAAGCTAGTTGATTCAGCTGAATTAATTGCCTATAGACACCAAATAAATTCGGTCAAAGTCATAATAATACCTGCACATTAAATTCAACAAATTAAATCAGCTTGAGACAAATTTAATTAGCAACAGCTAGGACAAATTTAATTAATTAAATTCGACTGGACATATTAAATAGCAACATGAAATAATTTTGTCCTAAACACAATATTAACTAAGACACATTTAAACTTAATTAAGATGTCCAGAATTTTGTCACATTAAAATGTAATTTAATTATTTGAGTTGAACTTAACTAAATTAACTAACTTAATTAAATAGCTAAATTTTATTCCAGCAACTTAAATCACATAAGATAAAAATGAAATGGATTCAAGCTCAATGAGCTAAAAATCAATTCGAATTGAGCTCCATTGGACTGGGTCGAGCTATGAACGAGCTGAATGAACTTGAAGCAAATTGCATGGAACATTTGAATCAAACATTTTTGATCGTTCGATTATTCCAGCAATGGTTTCCAACCCGAGCTTGCTTAATTAAGGCTTGCACACAAATGAACAAACTAAAATTAAACTTCATCTTGCACTTAGGCCCCTCTTGTTTAGGCCAATCTCGATGGCGTCGAGTTGTGTCGTGACATGATGCGACTAGGTTCGCATCACTTACAATGATCAAATACAATTACTCAACGACCTTCTCTTTTTCACGATTAACGACCGATCCACTCATTTTTTAATCTAAACAAAATAACTTAATTTAATTAATTAATTCAAATACCATACAATACTTAAACTCAAAAAATTCATTCTACAATTATAATTTTACACATTTACCCTCAATAATTTACTTTATTCAATTTAATCCATACTTCAAAATTTAATCAATTAACATGCTTAAGTGAAAATCCTAACTAACTGAATTTTTTATAACTCTATAACAGCCCATAAAATTCTCAATTTCACCATAAATCTGAGAACTTTTATTAATTTAACAATTAAGTCCTTAATCATCAAAAGTATTTAAAACTATTTCACAAAATAATATCATTTAACTACCAAGCTTGCAAAACCATCACAAAACTTCAAAAATCTCATAAACTCAACAATGGCACATGTCAAAACATTTAAAAATTTCACGAATTTATGCCCGGGTTAGTTAGACCAAGTTGCAATGATCTCAGAAACATAAAATTTACCAAAAACGGATATGAAAATCACTTACATGCAAGCCCTTCAAGTGACTAAATATTCAAGCAAAAAACATGGTTGTTTCCTTCTTTAATTTTCGGCAAGCTAACAAAGAATATGATAATTTCTTTCTTTTCTTCATTTGTTAATGTTTTATTATTTATTTACTTATTTACCACTATTATTTAACATCCATTTTAACCATTTCAAGTCCACAACAGTCCATTAACTATCTTCATGGTATAATTACCATTTAAGGCCATAAATTCAAATTACTTTAACCATTTAATACTTTTAACTAATAACCACTAACTTTTACAATATTTACGCTTTAGTCCTTTTTACTTAATTTCATAACTAAATGCTAAAATTTCTTAATCAAACTTTAATACGACATTATAGATTTCCTATAAATATTAATAAACCAATAAAACACTAACTTACTAGGCGAAATTGAGATCCCGAAACCACTGAAAAATGGGATGTTACAGCATTTCTTTAGGTTTTATGCAAATTTTGTGGAATGGTACTTTATCGGATGAGTTCCAACCCTCGAGAGGTATCAGGAAAGGGTGTCGTTAATCTCCATATTTATTTTTTCTATGTATGAAAAGATTGGGAAAATATATTTATAAGTTGGTTGGAGAGAGGGTTTGGAAAGTAATCTTTTTTATCAAAAGGATACCCTAAAGTTTTGCATTTATTTTTTGCGGATAATTTGTTTCTGTTTATTGAAGCTGATATAGAAAAAGAAAAAGTTGTTAAAGATAGATTGGAAACTTTTGGGCTTTCTCAGGTCACAAAATTAATGTCTAAAAACCCAATATTTTCTTTTCAAAGAATACTCTAGCTAATATTGCCTCCCAAATCTTCATGGTTTTGGGATTTAATGAAGTTCCTGACCTTGGTGTTTATCTTCGCATGCCACTCTTTCACAGTCGTGTCACTACTAGTACCTTTAAGTTTGTTCTTGATAAGGTCCGTAGAAGACTTGATAGTTGGGGTGCTAAACTTCTTTTAATGGTGGGTTATGTTATTTTTGTACAATATGTTCTTATGACAATCCCTAATTACTTTATGCAAACAATTTTGGTTCCCAGCATTACATGTATGGAGATTGAAAAGACTGTAAGGGGTTTTATTTGGTAAAGTTCTTCCTTAAGATCTAAACCAACATTAGTGCGATAGGATGACTGCTGCCAACCTCAGGATAATAGAGGACAGGGTCTTCGACGTTTAAGGCAAAAAAATAAGTCTTTCCTCTTAAAGTTGGGGATTAATTTCATTACTAACAAGGATGCTTTATAGGTTCAAGTGATGAGAGTTAAATACAAAATTTACAATGTATGTCCAATGGTAATTACGTGAAACAAAAGCTCTTTTGTATGGAAGTTCATTGCCAAAAGTTTGTCTACTTTTACGAGATAACTTCTATTGGTCCATAGGATATGAGAATTCAGTCAGATTTTTGGTTAATGATTGGATCCCTAAGGTAGATCATTTGATACTACATGACCTGAATAATATGGCTCGATACGATAATCTCCTCCTCAAAGATTTGGTTGCAAATGATGGTGAATAAAATTTGGGGTATAATAGAAACCATTTGGATGAATCTTTATTTGATAAAATAGTTGGTGTTCCACCTCCTAGTGCACTCGCTAGATCAGATTCATTAGTATCTAAATGGTTTACAAATAGAGAATTAACTATTAAAACAACCTATACTTTCTTATCTCATGATTCTTATGATATTTTGGACAATAAATGAGAACTTACTTGGTCCTATAATGGTCTACACGTGTCAATCTTTCTAATGAACTAAATTTACAACTCAAAGATGTTAATTGGAACACCCTGTTCAGTATACTATGTTGGGTTGTATGGAAACAAAGGAATTCTTTTGTTTTGGGAAATGTACCTCATAATTCTGGTATGCTTGTGGGATTGGATTGGAGTTGGGTTGTGAATGTGAAAGCTAATAGAGAACCAATAATCAAGGTTAAAAACCGAATCACACCAAGCACCTGGCAGCCACCAATAGTTGGTTGCGTCAAAATGAACACAGACGGTGCAAGGAAACCTCATACCAGACTTGCCTTATCAGTTAGGATTGCTAGAGACAACCATGGTAGATGGATATTTGGCTACAGCCGCAATATTGGGAAATGTAATGGTGAACAAGTAGAACTTTGGGCAATCTATGATGGACTTAAACTAATTTGATCTAAAGGGTGAAAATTGGTTGTCTTGAAATGTGATTGTTTAACTGCAGTTCAAGCAATCAATGGTGACTATAAAGGCATATTGAACAAGGCACTGATATGTAGAATAAAAGAGCTTTACGCTCGAGCATGAGTGGTTCGCATCGAGCATATTTATAGGGAATCTAATGGACTAACTAATGCCTTAGTTGGTATGATATTTGACTATCAATTGGGTCTCAATGAGTTTGCTTCTCCTCCCCAACAAATTGATACTTTCGTTCTGAATAATTTGCAAGATGATATTGATGTAATTATTGTTCTATAATGTGCTACTCTTCTTTTTCTTACCAAAAGAAAACCACTACTTATAATGGCCTAAATTCAAGGTTATCGGAACAGTGGTTTCAGGACCACAAATCCGATGAGAAAAATTTTATTTTTCTTATATTTTTATGGTCTACGATTTCACAAAATGATTTAGTGAAAATTTCGTTCGAAAATTTCGACGTTTGGGCACTCAATTTAGTCAAAAGGCTTGTAAAAAGTGCAAAAGTTGAGTTCTACATGTTAGAGGTGTCCAATTGTTATGAAACTTTAAATTGGAGGCCCTTATATGGTAATTAGACCATTGGTTAAGTTGGTAGACAAAAATGGACATGAGATAAGTGAAATAGGAAATTTTTAAGTTAGGGGCAATTTGGTAATCTAGTAATAAAAAGAATTAAAAAGGGAAAAAGATGGCCAAAAATATCATCTTCTTCATAGTGAACGAAATCAGCAAAGGGGAAGCCATATTTAGGGTTTTTCAAGGTTCCAATCTTCATAGTAAGTGATACTAAGTCCCGTTTTTAATGTTCTTTACGTTTTTGAGATCCTAGTAGCTTATTCTAGCAATAATTTAACCTAGGGTTTATATTTGGAAAAATACCCATAGGTAAAAAATGTTTATTTTGATGTTTTATGATAGAATTTGAAGCTAGAAATTATGTTAAACAACTTTTGCTAGTCGATTTTAAGCGAAAACAAGTAAAACCCCATAATCGATAAAATACCTAATGTTCATAAATACATGTTAGAGTGGGAATTTGATGTTGTCATAGAAGAGAAAAATGTTCAGCATGTTATAAAACATAAGAATAAGAGATGAAGTTTAATTTCCGAGCCTTGGGGCAAAAATATAATTATGTAAAAGTTTATAGGCAAAATAATAATTTTGACAAAGTTAGAGTCGAGGGTTGTTTTGATGAATGTGAGTATTAAATAAGTTAAATTTTCTATTTTAGATCAAGAAGAACGAAACTCGAGGCTAGAAAAAAAGAAGAATAAAGTTGAAGACTAAGTTGGTGAATTGGGCTATAATTGGTACCGAGGTAAGTTTACGGTAAATAAATGCAATATTTTAATAATTATTATTAATGCTACTATTTTCCAGCAACTATGAATTTATTTCATGAATTTATTTGATGTTGATTCAAGTATAAAATGATAAAGAATTAATATTAAAAAGTCTCGTTGATATATGGGGAAAGTTTGGATACAAATGTCATGACATTTGGGTAAAGAGATCCCATATAAGACCATGTCTAGGACATGACATTGGCATCCTTGAGATCACGATAGGTCCCATGTAAGACCATGTCTGGGACATGGCATTGGCACCGAGACGAGAGGTCCCATGTAAGACCATGTCTGGGACATGGCGTTGGCATCGAGACGAGAGGTCTCATGTAAGACCATGTCTGGGACATGGCGTTGGCACCGAGATGAGAGGTCCCCTGTAAGACCATGTCTGGGACATTGCATGGGCACCGATATGAGAACATCCCATGTAAGACCATGTCTGGGACATGGCTTTGGCATGTAATGATCAGAAGAGACCCAAGTATCCTTATTATTCCAATGAGGCTCAACAGGCTAGTAAACGAATCATATACATGAAAGTTCAGTTAAAAGCAAAAATGGCAAGCTTAGATGAGATAAGAGTTAAGAATTTATTAAATTAACAATTGATATTCAACGATGCAGCAAGAGAAAAATAAGTTATGCACACAAGTATACTAAGTAAACAAGCAAGAGAACTAGAATGAGATTAACTAAAGAGTAAACTAGAGATATAGACACTTGAGTTTAATTATTTGTGTTTAATGTTGTTATTTATTTGCTAGTAAACTTACTAAGCTTTATGCTTACTTGTTTTATTTCTCTTTCTCTTATAGTATTGCAAAGCTACTTCAAGGATGCTAAAGAAGTCTGAGATTGTCCACACTATCAACCACAACTGCTCGATATTTTATGATGAAACACGTTTGAGTTATGGCATGTATAGGGATTTAGTTATTTTGCATGTTTGTAATTATGATTTTGCTAAAGAATGGTGTGTAAGTATTTGATGATGAATGGTTATTAAAATGGTTAAGTATGAAGGTGTTTGTTGTTATAAGAGTCTAGGTGATAAATTATGCATGGAAATCATGAAAGGGGTAAAATTTTGCAAAGAAATAGAATTCAGGCAGCACAGTGACGTGACTTTGAAAAATCGCCTAGGATAGTATATAATGAGTTAGAAGGTGAATTATATATATATATTGAAAGCTTATTGATTCTATTTTCATGGAAAATTAACGGTTTAACAAAAGAAATTTTATATTTTGAGATATGTGAATTTTAGTGAGACAGGGTCAGATCTGTTTTTAGAGTCCCCTGTTCTGAGTTTAGAAAATCATTAAAAATTTTACAAATTTTTTTATGAGTTATAGTTTATATGTATACATTCCTTATTGAGTCTATTTTTTGTAGAAACAAGTGAAAACTTCATATGAAAATCCTACAGTGAGAAAACTTATTTTTAGTGGCAAGAGGTCAGGACAGTTAAGTGGTGAAACAGGGGAGACTTTAACAAATAAACTATACTAATTTACTAAACCAAAAATTCTAAAAATTGTATGGTAGGAAGATATATGAGTCTAGTTTCATGGAAAATTTACGGAATTAAATTTCGAGTCCCGTAGCTCGAGTTATAATCAATTTAGTAACTGCTACGCGATTGGACAGATTTGCTGTAAATAGTGAAATTAATTTTCAAAACAAGTTTTTATGCTCCGAATTAGTAAGATAAGCTAAGTAATGTCTCGTGCTCGACTCCGGAAACGGTCTCAGGTAAGGGGTGTTACACTACTACCTTTATGGTTATTAGATACATCCATCCTAAGGAAATACAGAATACACAATTTTATTACATTACATTATATAAATAAAATAATATTATCTTTTTAATAGTTATATAAGAAATTAGAAGAATTTAGGGTTTATTTTATGATGTAAATTTATATTTTTTTACCTTTTAACAAATACATAAAGATAAAAATGTAATTTCATATATCGGGCAAGACAAGCAATTATGAAAATCGCTCTAAACCCATCTGATAAAAAACAACTTATCCCCACCCCATCTCCACTATTCAAAAAAGAAAAGAAAAGAAATCACTCCACTCGAATTCAACAATTCGAGTTTCGTCATCTTTACTTATATATGATGTTTAACACTTAAATTGATTGTTAGATTGATAGAAGGATTTTATTAGTATAATGTTAATATTTTGAGGACTCCATTAGAACATTTTGAAACTTACAAACCGATTTAGAATATGAACAGTAATATAAGACTTTTGATGAGGAAAAAAAAAGAACTTAAAAAATAAAGTTGAAAGAACATAAAATATTTAAATCACTCAAAAGATAAAAAAATAAAAAAAAACTAATTTTTTTAGTTTATGATAGTAACGTAATGACAATAATATAACAAATCAATAATGTTAATCACCATATAATAATTTTTAAAAGTTTGATAACTAAAATGTAATTTGAAACCAACTTAAATTTATCAAAAAATATTTGTTAAACCCTTGCAAAACCTATGAAGACAAAAACGCATTCATAATTTTCCAAAGACGCACCCCTTTCTCAGTCTTGTCCTAGAATTCAAAAGAAGCGATGCTTTATCAATGGGGATTTACAGATCTCTGCAAACCCTAATCACCAAAAACCCTAAGAAAGCTCGAACTTTTTTGACCGCAGCATCTACGAATTCAACTGCCACAACAACCACTTATGTAATTCCACCTCTATCCTCCCCTCTCTTTCACACCCGAGTCTCCCCCTTTTCTCCGTCTCTTTCTAAATGGATCGCTCCTTTCAATGGTCCTCTCTTCCTCGCTTCTCCTCCCTGGAAGCTCTCCCAATCCGCCACTCCCTTCTGGGGCAACGTCACCGTTTTAAGAAAAGTCCAAGCGTTGAATCTTGACTTGATCAGAGGCGGCGGAGCTAAATTCCCAGTCAAGCTACCGTTTGGGTCTGTCCTATCGAACCCGACAGGCTTGGATCGGGTGGAAACCCAGAAGCAAAGTAATAAGGAGAGGGAAGCTGTGCTTGAGAGTTTCGTGAATTTGCCTAATTTCATTTCAATGAGTCGATTGGTTTCTGGTCCTTTGCTTGGATGGTAAGTTATTAATTCAAATTTTTTTTTGTTAATTGATTGTTGCAGTTATTAATTCAATGGGTTAATTTTAGGATGATTGTAAATGAAATGTATGGTCTTGCATTTGTGGGATTGGCTATCTCTGGTGCAACTGATTGGGTAAGGATTCTCTTGACATTTTTCATATGTTAATTGAAACCAATTAATTTTTTTTGTATAAATCATGAGAATTTAAGTTTTTTATCATTTCTATTGATTTTTTCTAGTTGGATGGTTATATAGCTAGAAAGATGAGGATTAATTCTGTGGTGGGTTCGTATCTTGATCCTCTTGCTGATAAGGAAAATGATTAATGCCACTTTACTTCTTTTTATGCTTTTGTGACTTCGCTTATGAGCTTCATTTGACAAGTAGTTTACTTTTCATCTTCTTGGTATAGGTTCTTATTGGATGTGTTGCTTTGTCAATGGTACATAACCATCTTTTGCACAGTAAGTTTAATCTGTATTCGTTTAGATCTTCTTCGATTCTCTGGTTATTGGTATTAGTGGAGACACTGAGGGCTTAACATGTTTTAATCAATATGCCTAGCTTACACATACAATTCATAAACAAGCTTTCCATCTTGGAAATACATGGTTTTTTCTCAGTCTAATGCTGAAATTATCATAACCGGACTAAATGTTTAAGGTTTGTCCTTCTTATAGATTATATCAGCAGCAGTTTTTGCTAGTAATTGCCACAGAATCCTTCATCTTGATTTCTGCTTCACCTACCTTTAATACAGGGAATTGTGGATGTTTAGAGCAGTAATTATCTGTGTATGTTATTTGATATTTAAATTTTACACACATGAGGTACTCTATTATTTGCAAATGTTTGGTGATGCCGATCTTATTAGTTTTCTGTGATGTAAAGCTGGACTTGTCGGGCTTGTTGTCTTTCGAGATGTTGCCCTTGTTAGTGCTGCTGTGTACCAAAGAGCCAGTAGCTTGGGTTGGCAGGTGAAGGGCTTAACTTGAACTTTAGTAGCACATGTTTTTGTTCCAATTCTTTAATGGCTTGGCAAACTTTGGGAATCATTGATCTAAATCTTGGATCTTTTTTTTTTTTTATTCAGTGGAAAAGTTGGCTAGATTTCTTTAATCTTGATGGGACTAGTCCACAGAAGGTTGAGCCTCTCTTTATAAGCAAAGTAAGTATCATATTTTCATTTCCCTATTGAGGGGAATATGGATTGGAGTTAGCAATGGATTCTGCAATTCTTTAGTATTTTAACACTGTAAAAGACAGTGAGAACAAGTGGCAAGACACGAGTGAAAGCCATTTACGGAATGCAGAAAACCCCAAATGCTGCAGCATGTGAAGACCATTAATGCTTCCATATCTGAAAAGATTTCAAAATTTTGCAGGTTAACACAGTTTTCCAGCTGATTTTAGTTGCTTCAGCTCTCCTTCAACCTGAGTTTGGAACACTAGAAACTCAATCATGCATCACATACTTAAGGTAAACAAACTGCCCCTTAGCTAATTAGATCATACTTAAATATATGATGTCACAAAAGCTGATATACTTCATGACATATCGACAGTTGGTTAGTGGCTGTCACAACAGTAGGTTCTACCTTTGCATATGGAGCACAACACATGAGAAAGAGACCAGGGTCGATGACTAGAAAGCATTAGGTTGAATTCCTAGTGCAACACTAGGACAATCGATGAGTTCCTTCAGTGTGTGAGCTTATAGAGCTGTAGATGGGAAGAAAAGAATGGTTGCATAGGATACAAACCAGATGTTGAGCCAAAGGAGCTTATCGGTTACCTGTAAATGGCCTGCACCATCTTGTAACAACAGCAACAGAAACAGAAACAATTTACGAATGCAGGGTTTGGCAAAGCATCCTATTAGTGTAACTTGAAAGTATAACTTGTAAAGTTTTGTCATTGGTGTTTAAGCTCCGTTCAAGAAATTATGTTGATTTCTATAATGTCTTGGTCAACAATTTTAATGGGGGTGATTTGAATTATGCCAAGTTTTGGTTCAAACATGAAAAAAAAAGAAGCTTCCATTAGAGGATATGAGGATCAGGGTAAACACTCTTTTAACTTTTGAAGAAAAAAAATCTCGAAGCTGATCCAAGATAATTGTCAGAATGCACCACAATCAGCAAGGGGATATGACATTACTACTTCTCTTAAGGAACGAGTTGGTGTACTAATTCCACTAATTCACAAAAATACATGCAATAAAGCATAACTTGCTTTATGACACTCATATAGGTAACACTGAGAATCAAGACTATTTTTTTTTCCTCTGTTAACCTTGGTTCCATGATACAAGAAGCTGATATAGTTTATCCAATAAACTAAACAAGCTATTTAAAGTGATGATTCCAGGACTCTAAAGTTCCACTGAAACAGCATTTTAGTGTTTCAGAGAAGAGATATTATTCAGTAATTCAACAAACAAAATGAAAATAATTCAGGGTGTCGCTGAGAAAACTACACTGTTCATTTTCATTTCAATGCCAAAAAAACAAAAAGCCTGTTGAGGGGACCCTCAACAGTAGGTATTGTCCCACTCGAGAGTTTTATCTCCCTTAAGGAATGCCTCGGTTGATGTAAATATGATCTGCAAAATGAGGCATTTAAACTTTGGTTGTTGGTTCAATTCCCTGCAGACACAACTTGCATAATTAATATTTCTAATACTACGATGCTTTTTCCGTAAACTTGCAGGTGATATATGAGACACTCTCATCCAAGTGACAATTGTGGACGACTTCATTTGCCTCGGCTTCATTCCCTTTTGACAGCAGAAAACAAAAAGTTGGATCACAGTTTTATGGGGATTTGAACCCGACGTGAATCGAACACGCAACCTTCTGATCTGGAGTCAGACGCGCTACCATTGCGCCACGGATCCTGCTGTACTCTTTTGAAATATATCATTTTAGTTGATTCCATAGTAGTAAATCATTGGTAGCTCTGAATCAAAAGGAAGAGGCTCCATCAGGTATTTTCCTTAACAGCTTATATACTTGATGACATATGCACATCGACGGTTGGTTAGTGGCTGCCACCACAACAGTAGGTTCTACCATTGCATATGGAGAAAGAGAGCAGAGTTGATGAGTTCCTAGGGTGTGTGAGCATATAGCTGTAGATGTGGAAGAAAGGAAAACCGGATGTGGAGCCAAAGGAGGTTAGTGGTTGCTTGTAAAAGGCCTGCTCCATCTTGCAATAAAAGCGACAGAAACAATTAAGCAAGACAAGATAATTGTGAGAATGCACCACAATTCTACTCACAAGCAAAGGAATATGACATTACTACCGCTTCACTTTAGGAACATACATGCAATAAAGTAACTAATGCTGCATGAGACTAAAGTTTCATAGGTACTACATACAATCAAGATTTTATATTGTTTACAATTAACCTTGGTGCCATGATAGTTTATCCAATAAACTAAACCTGGTGTTTAAAGGAAATGATTCTTCCACAACATTTCATCGAATAAGTTTCAGAGAATATATGTTTTTTACTAATTCAACAAACGAATTAATGAGAGAAGTGCAATTTTCATCTTTCATTCCAATACAAAAGGCCTGATTGGGTTCCAAAATTGATGGTGTAAATGAAAAACTGTAGGACACCTTGCTTACCTTCCCATCTCTGGATAAACTTAAATCTGCTCGTAAAGTCCTTGGACAAAGCGATTTCATCCCAAATTCAAAAGAAAAGGGTGGGATAAGGATTTAAGGTGGGAATTGAACCCGACGTGAATCGAACACGCAACCTTCTGATCTGGAGTCAGACGCGCTACCATTGCGCCACGGATCCTGCTGCTCTTATAGGGGTTCATTTATTTTGAAAAACTCATTTTGTAGTATCTGTGAATCAGAAGGTAGAAGCTCCATGAGGTATTTTCGTTAATTTCCAGTAAAATTTTAACATTGCATAAGTTTAATGTGCATTCTAAGTCTCTGCTAATTTATTGGTTTTTTACTTCACACCATATAGCCTAGTGTATGTGTCATGCCAGGAAATGGAAGGTGGTAGGATACATATGCAGATGCAGTCAAACATAGTTTTTAGAAAAAACGGTATTGTCCCGGGACATTGTTTGTTGTTGTAGGACTTTACAAGGTGGGTGGATCTGTTGGAAGAGTCAATTGTTCCACCTGCTTCCTTGTTAGGTGCTTTGCTTTAGGTTCCAAACTCTTGTACAGCAGTGTTCAACTGCTCACCATCTGTTTGATATAGATATAGATATAGATATAGATATATATATGTAAGTCAATTGTTCCTGGTGTTTGATGGAAATGATTCCAGGGCATTTGGTTCAACAAGTATGGGAGGGGATGTTTTTCACTATTTCAAGAAGCAATTCTCATGCAGTCTTCGTTTCTCATTTCAGTACAAAAAAGTATGGATCTCTTATTAATGGGAAATTGAACCCGACGTGAATCGAACACGCAACCTTCTGATCTGGTGTCAGACGCGCTACCATTGCGCCACGGATCCTGTTGTTCATTAACATAAAATAGTGCCTTTCTTTAGTGATAGTAAAGTATAAATAACTCTCAATCTAAAGAGGAGGCTCCTGTCCATGAAGTATTTTCCTTAATTTCCAGTAACATTCTAAAATGGCATAAGTTTAATGTTCATTCTAAGTCCCTGCTAATTTCTTGGTTTGTTAACTTGGCATTATATAGCCTAGTGTATGCACTAGAAAAGTCTTTGTTTGTTGTTGTAGGACTTAATAAGCCTTTAGTATTTTGGATTTCTGTAGGGTGGATCTGTTAAGTCTCATTTGTTTCACCAGCTTCCTTATTAGGTGCTTTATGATAAGTTTTTCATTTTTGACCAAACCTTGCGCTTAGCTTCAAAACTATACGACTTATTGCACTTGAAGCTACTCTTGGATTCAAGTCAAACAGCAGTGTCTTTGTTCACAATCTGTTTGAGTATTGTACCTATATCTTAGGCAAATTAATAATCTGAACAGTGTAGTATGCATGAATTTAGAGATCCTTTCTGATTAGATAGAAACCTATAGTGACTTTTGTTTGCATTCAGATTAAAATCAAGCCAAATATTTTCCTATTTAAAAACCCCACACGTAAGAGCTCATTAAGGACGTTCTCTGCTTGTAAAACATTATTTTACCCTAAATTGGTTTAAAGATAATCTCCAATGTACTAATTGGAGTGCTTATTGGGTTGATTAGTGCTACTGTTTTCCTGCTTTCAATTGTTTTTCATGCGGTGGGTGCAACAAAAGCGACGACCAAGTAGCTAAAACTTTTAAATTAACCCCAAATTACATTTTATCATTGGGACTCTTAATATTCCCTTCAAACATGCCTAAAATCATGTTAACCGTCTTCCAATAACATGGTACATCAATCAACTAGTTGCCACTATGTCAGCTTTGTGGTAGGCATTTTTTCCCCTATAATTTGCACAAGTTCAGGGTTCATTTTGGTTCATGTAACAGAGGTCACCAATAAACTAAACCAAAGCCACTAAGGCAATAAGATCAGAGTTCCGCCACGAAAAGGGGTAAAACATTAAATTTGTGAGTAAATGCTGCTTGGGTCATAGCAGATGCACAAAGGGCATCATATACCAACCAAAAGCACTCAGTGTAGGTATAAAATTACAAAACTCAAATCTCCAAATCAGCAAAACTGTAGTAGGTCATATACACATAGCTAACCTCTAATGCGAATCAAGATATATTGTTTTCATGATTAGCAATGTAAGCTTGAACGCTTTTACGAAGGGGCAAACTACACTTTTGTAGGCAATTGTCATGTCCAAGCAGAGATCAACCCCACCAAGGTACACTTCGTTGGTCTAGTTTCCATACGGCAGATTAATCCCTGTGAAGTTCCTCTGCAGGTGGTGGAGCAAATCTCACATTTTCCGGCTGTGCTACCACTACATCCTCATCTGCAAACAGCGCTTTGATGAGAGATGGAGTCTTTAGGGGTCTGCGACCAGTCATTCGGGGATATACATCTTCAAGAAAATAGTATGCATGACCAGCTATCATTCCCTGGATTAACAAAAATATTTAGTTTAACAAAGAGATGGCATGCAAAAATTAAACATGGCCGCATTGAGAATCTGAAGCGTGGGACAAGAACCGGGGGAAGTCTAGGACCATTGCATAATTATAGGGGAGTCTCTCGGTTATCACCCAGCGGATGAGACCAAGCAACTTACTCCCCCCAAATCCTAACACTTTCCTTTTCCACACTACTCACAACAAGACCGATCCAGCAGTGACGATATATGGCTATTATGAAAAGCTTAATTATACTAGTATAGCTTGTGCCTTGTAGTCACTTCAGTGAACGTACATGGATTTCAGATATATGCAGAGAATTCATACAAACAATACTAATCCCAACATTAAAGCAGGCTCTGGAAATAGGAACACACCAGCAGATCCACCCAAGCACTAGCACCAACAAGAACAGAGAATCCCAAAAGCACCTAAAAGACATACAAGGAAAAGAAGTAATTATACTCAACAACTAGATCAAGTATGATAAAACCCAAAAATGCAAAAAGAAGGCTGAACTTTCTCCAAATGGAAAATTCCACCAATAACCACATTTCTTTTTTTGAAAAGCTTTAAATACTTTGAAATAGAAAATGCATAATCAAGAGCAATAATAATCATAAAAAAAGGATGGAGTGAATTGAAGCACTCACCCAGGGCAAGTAAGCTGCTGTGAAGGTAAAAAGACCCAGAAAACTCATATGTATAAAAGGATTCTGTTTGCTCCATACATAAACCTACAAGTTGTAGTAAATAAGATGGCTTCCAAATGGCTATTAACAGAGATCATAAACTACAAAATAAAACAAATTTTGCACGTAAACAAAGGCAGATCGGCTTACCATCATGAATGTCAATGAATTGCTTAGAAATATGATTCGGGCAAATGATGCCGACAGATAAGGTATCATTCCTCCTATAAGCACAATGCCAGTTAAGACAGAAGCTCCAAACAAAAGCATGTAAAAAAAATCTGCAGTCCTTCCCCTGAATGTGTTCTCTTCAAGAAGTTTGCAGTATCGGGCGAGAAAGAACATGTGAAACATGAAATCCAAATCTGGCATATAAACGGATACCATGTTAAAGGTGCTCGACAATTTGAGTGTACTAGCTTCAATCCTAATCATACAGATATGCCTGGATAAGCAATGCCAACTTTAAATATCTTTAATCTCATTGATGGTTTAAACTCGGAAGAAAGCATATAAAAGGAAGGCTGATCTGAAGTTATTGTTGTCTTTAAAGCATACTCCTTTTTACTTTTATCTACACTTATTCAAGCTTTTAAAAGAACAGGAAACTTTTACATATTTAAGCAAAAACATCCACGACAAATTATATAACATCGTTCCATGGCAAAAGAAATTACAAACCCGAGATTTCATGACATTCAGACATAAAAAGGACATGAAATTTACCCATCTTGCGGAAGTACAGGAAGTTAGTAATTAGGCGCCAGAATTGATAATGCTTAACCACAAGTTTAGGGTTCAAGTACAGATGATAAGGTGATATTATCTGCAAAAGAAAACTAAATCAGATTAGCACAACAATGCAAACATGTTCTATATTCTTCTCAAAATCAAGACGGGAAAATCAATCATATATCGCCAACTTTGCCTGCCCAAATTTCCAACTATAAAACATGAATAGAAACCCATGGATCAAATCCAATGGGAATCACTAAATTCACGACATTGAGATAAACGCAGATCAAATCAGTCTAAAATAATTATACCCATTCGCATAAAGACTTGAAAAAGCATGCCTAAATCATTGAAAATTGAAAGGGCAAAATCGCAATCCCATTGCCCAGATTGAAAAAGAAAATCCGAAAAGAGAAAATAAAAACACATATAATAAAAAAAAAGAGGCATACTTCGAGAGAACAGCCAATAGTGATAGCTACAGCAGCTGTGAGATAAGAACGGGTGATGACGGGCATCTGCTTATACCATTCTTCAATAGCTTGAGCCATTGAGGGTTTTTTTTTTTTTTTTGAAATTTCTATAATAGCAATAAAATTTAACCCAAGAAAGACTAATTGGATCAAATTGTTTATTTGATTTTCACTATGGATTGGGGGGGCTTTGAAGATCGAAACAGAGATTTGGTTTTTGAAAGAAACAAAAAGAAGAACCGAATGAAGAGATTAATGGCGTACAAAATATTATCGTACTTATACGTTTTTTTAAAATGACAAATCCAACACGAATCAGAACGCGCGTGGTTGATACGAACCAATCAAATTGCTTTTGTTAGGATTAATTACATAATGAACCCTATGCTAAGCCTTCCATTCTAATCACTAAATACGTGTTACCAAATTAAAATTATATTTATATCCTAAAATAATTAAATTAGACCTATTTTAAGAGTTTTTAAAATTTTTATATACAAGTTAAATCAAGGTGAAATTTTATATTCTATTAAAATATCCAGGGATGGAATCAAAAATTATTTTGATGGGGTTAAAGAATTTTGTTAAGAAAACCTAAATTGAATTTTTTTTTAATTTTTAGAATGCCTAAAATATAATTTTACTATTAATCAATGTTAAAAACTTAAATTGAATAATTAACTATTATCAAACACTAAAACTACAATCATCTTAGTTTACCAAGTGGCAAGTCTCAAACCATTTAACTAGTTGCATATATCCTATTAGACATGTCATTTAGAAAAAGGATAATGGCCTCCTATCTAAGTGACCCTTAACAACTCGATTTTATGTCGAGTATTTTAAAAGTTGTACACACAATTTGAATATAGTATCAAAGTGACCCTTGACTGCTCGATTTCATATTGTGTGTTTCATGCCAAATGCTTTAATAAGTTGGATTGACAGTTTAAATCAATCATGATAGAAGAGTTCATGACAAGGGCATCGCAAGATTGGAATGAGATAATACTTAGACTTTAAGGATATAATCAGGTGTAGCACTACTTATTCTATTAGAGGTTAATTGCCTTCTGACATAAGGCCTCTGCCTACTTTTTGCGACAATACTAGAAATATGCCTCTCATCATAGTTTAGGAATTCATGTTAATTTTTTTGATACAATGGCTTAAGATTATCTATAATCTCTCTCAACTTTTAAATAGGAAGAGAAATGTGTTCCGGCACACTTGAATCCACGTTCTCCTGCACTGGCAACAATATCAATGCCAATCAAACTAAGACTTAATCGGTTAATATTAATATTTTTTAAACATACAAAATATTAATATTAATATTTTTTATAAAACTTCTTTTTATAAAGCTATATTGATATTTTAAATATACAATTTTATATTATATTGTTGGATAATATAGATATCACATATATAATAAAAATAATTATATGTTATTATTTAGTATCATAAAATATTAGTTAAATAAAAAATAATCAACTTCAGTTATTAAATAAAAACAGGGGCAAAATAGATGATAAGCTGATAAAAAATTGAGGTTAATGTGCATAGTAAGGTTATAGTTCCCAAATTATATATATATGTCCCATCCCCCCTTCTTTAAAATACTTGTATGTTACTTTGGAAAATTAAAACTACAAGATATGCTGTCGCATCTAGTTTTTATTCTTAATAATTTGACATGGCATATCCTAGTTTATTAAATTTTATATTAGCGTTTTACAATTTTAAAAAGTGGCATTTGAGTTTCGTAATGTCAAATAATTGAGAGTGAATTGATTTTTTGTTTAAATAATTTATTTTTAATATTTTATAAATTTAATATATAGATTTAGTGTTTCGGTCATACACATGTTAAATCATATTGAATTTAGGTTTGAAATTTCAAGGTTTTATTTTCAATTTTCAATTTTGTGAATTTTCGATTGATAAAAATTGATTTGCGGGGTTTTCTTTTTCATTTTCGTACAATTATAATTTGGTGAATTATAGTTTTCAGTGATATCTATTACTTACGATGGGTTTGGATGGGCGATTGGGTGCGGTGCGTTTAGTTTACTTTTTGTCTCACGCTACAGTATCGCTACAGTATCTAATCTCACCGCCACTGCCGTTTTTACACTAACCGCAGGTAAACGCACCGCCCATCCAAACTCACCCTTAGTTAAAAATAAGATGCATGCATGTTTTTACTGATATGGACACCTAACAAAATGATACGTGTTCCCTATGTATAACATGAAATATTAATATATTTTATACTTGTTTAATTTTAGTTTAACTCGAAATATGAGTTTAAGATTTTGTCTAAATCTTCCTATATTTGTAAATAGCTAACGCAAACCCATTTTAGACCCATATTATTTTTTAAAAGTTTTAAAAAATATATTTATATTATTTTTAATCTCACATTTAATGATTTTATATATTTTTTATTTATTAAAATTTTATATTTAGTTACCTTTAACAATTTTTAATGTTTACACTATAGTAATATAGATTGAATTTTTTATGTTTATAAATTACATAATATATAAAAATATTATATAATATAAAACATTACAAACTTAAAAGTTGATCAGGTTTGGGCTTTAAATGTTCAAGTCCGAGCTTAGCCCATATTTTAAACAGACTTGTTTTTTTTGCTCAAACCCATTTTTTTATCTTAATATTTTTGCCCAAACCTTTTCAAATTTCGACAAATTTTCCGGTTTGGACAGATAGCCTTGCCCATGAATAGGCCTAATGAGAACTACCCATCGGGATAGAAGGAAAAGAAAGAAAAGGATAATTTTTTATTTATTTATATAATTATAATTTTAAAAATATTTTTATAATTTCAAATAATAAATAAAATTTTTTTAGATTTTTTAAGATATTTTCTTTACAATTTTTAATATTTTTCATAATTATTGTTAAAAATGTTGTAAAAGTCCAAATCAAATGTTTTAGCTATAGTTCAGGGATCAAATTGGATATTAAAACTTGAATTAATATGCCACCTCATTTTACCGTCAAGGCTGTAATTGTCATTAACAGATAAGTGACCAAAACGTTAAAAGTCGATAACTTTAGAGACTAAAATGTAACTTTTCATAGTTTAATGGTAAAACAAGAAATTTCACCAAAATTTAGTGGTATTTTTGTAGTTTCCCTCGAAATTTTTGTATCTTTGATTTTTTATTGTTTATTTTGTATTAATATAGTTTTTTTATGTGTAGGTAAGTTTTAAGTATGTTTTCATAGAACTTTCTTTTTTTGATATTTTCTCATATTTTATATCAAAAAATTAGTTTCTCATTTTTTTTTCAATTTATCTCATTTTGTTGGTTTGAAACATTATAATATAAAAAAGTTGAACTCAAATTGTGATATATTTATCGAGTGTTCATTTTCCCAAAAAAATAATTTAGATTTGAATCATCTTTGTACTAAAAAAAGTATATAAAAAACAATTTTAATTTAGAATATAAAATGTTATTATTTGATTAATTTTAATTTTAATTGATGTGTATAAAACACGTACCTATTTGTGATTCATACGAGAAACTAACAGCACGTTTGGTTCGCTGTATTGGAATAGAGGCGTAATGGAATAGAGGCGTAATAGCATAAGGAAAAAACTAAAATGACTAGAATACCCTTAGCATAATTTTTTTTAGGTAGATGATTTATTGTTATTGTTATTAAATTTTAATAAGATTATTAATATAAATAATAAATAATTTAAAATTATTATTATTAAATATAATTTAACAAAAATATATAATTTAATAAAATTCTAAATATAATTATTCTTATATTAATTTACTAAAATCATAATATATAATAATATAAAAATATTTAATCTCATTTATTATTTTTAAACCGCAATATCATTAGTGAATAAAATAATTTAATTATTCTACAAAAAAAATTAAAAGTAAAAAATAACTTGAGAATTATATTTTGCATAAATATAATATTCAAATATTAACAAAAGGTTACATGATTTCATTAATTTATATGTCATAATCCATATGTTATAAAATTTTACAATATCAAAAGGTTACAACATTACCATTGAATTTCTTCACAAAATGATGAATCAAACCAACAGGGTCAAATAAACATAAATAAATACATAAGCATGGCTGTTAAAGCTCAGAGAAGGCACCCTCTGTGTTCCATTCAGAATTAATAATAAAAAATATTTCATATGTCATCCATGATGCATGTTGATCAAAACAATTCAACTTTTCTTTTTCCCATTTCAATTGTTGGAAACTCCATCATTCACGTTTGTTGTCCTTCAATTTCAATACCAGCAAGCTGC
Organism: Gossypium hirsutum; assembly: GCF_007990345.1. Classification (NCBI taxonomy): domain Eukaryota; kingdom Viridiplantae; phylum Streptophyta; class Magnoliopsida; order Malvales; family Malvaceae; genus Gossypium; species Gossypium hirsutum. The sequence continues at coordinate 56,547,492 of NC_053442.1, forward strand.
TTCAAATGGCATTAGTGTGGATTGGATGACTGACTTTGCCATGGAGCTGATATGAAAATTCATCCATTTGCCTCAGCTTTGCAATTTATTTCCCAGCAACCGCCGAATGAAGGTGGATTCCATGTCATTAATTTTCAGACACTGAATAGATTGGTTCATTTTCAGACAGATACTTGCTCTCTTCACTTTTTCCTAGGATAACCAGATACAATCCAAACGGCTAGAGCTATTTTTGCACTTTGTGCCTGAGGCAATATAAGGACAACCAAATGAAAATGGAATTAAATTATCAAAGAGTCTCACACATATACATATTGTGCTTTACTTCACTCAGGCTAGAGCTATTTTTGCACTTTGTGCCTGAGGCAATATAAGGGTTTTGGAGCTTAGAGTGGGCCTTGTGCCCTTAACAACACTGAATAATATTGAAATGTATTTCAATATTCGAAGAATATTTATATTATAATAGTGAGAGTAACAGCATTTCTTTTCCCTTTTAATTCACAGGCAAGATAAAGAACAACCACTGACCCACTAGCATGACTTTGCAGAATAACAGACAGAAAGTACCTTTAAGGAGTTTCCACGCCATGCGCTGTGAAACATAAATAACAGCAAGTCTTTCAAGAACCCGTCTCGTCGTTACAACAGTGGTCTGAGTAGTCATAAAACATAATGAAGTTCAGATATTCCTTAAAAGTTAAAACAGCAAACGATTGTCTCAATTGGAGAGCAATGTGGTTCAAATATGGAGATCCAACAATCTACAACAAAAAGACTTTGGTCTGGAGCTTAGATTTGATGAACACCACTAAAAGAAGAACCGAACATATTTGTTATGTGTAAATATTAACTCCGTATATGTTTATTAACTTTAATTGCTTACATTGATGAATTATACAAATATCTGGCTTTTTGCTTATCACTTGTTGAAAGAACATAAGAAGACTTCATGTAAGCTAGGAACAATAAAGAGAGAGGCAGATGAACAGTATCAAGCAATCTGCAGATTTCAGGATATCAAGGGAAAGACCAAAAGAAAATAACTCACCTCACGGATTATTTGCTTCACCGACTTTTTAAAGGGAACAACTAAATCCACATGTTGTTCTTTAGGAGTGTCCTGCAGGAAATCTTCATCATCCTCTTCTACGTTTGTGGCAGGCTCCAACAGTGGCAAATAGAACATCAGAAATGATCTCAAAGTTGTCATAGCAAATAGCCTCAACTCAAAAGCTGAATAAAGAGGCTTCAATTCAACCTTATACTCCTTCACAGCGTATTTGAGAGCATCATTTTTTAAGTTCTTGACATTCTTAACAATATCTTCAGATAATCTTTGTACATTTGAAATGTAATCTTCAGGGAATGCCGCAGCAGCATCACAATGAGAAACCTTGGGATTCCTGCAGCACAATTACTAGGCTAACAGTGTCAAATTTATGCACAAACATGTCACACATTTACATCAATAATTTACTAAGCAGTTATAACCAAATGAGTTGCCTAGTACAGTAACAATAACCAAAATTTGAAACTATTGAACTATTCTAACATAAACCCAATCCTCAGCGCTGTCCATTTACCAATAACCAAAGCAAATACAGGCATTCTTACACGCACAGATGAAGGCATGTAGCCTTCAGAAAATACATCATACATGTACACATGAAAAATGTATATGAAACCGAAAAAAAAAAACCCAATTGCCTAAATTCAATGAACAACCATTATCCAGTCCAATCAAATTATCACTGTTCACCGAGCATCAAATTCAGTCATGACTCGTGCATACACATACGGACGATGAGAGGACCACTGATACGTTTGCCTAAATACCATCAACAGCCAAAATGGTTCTGCTAATCACCACTGTCAACCAAGCAAATAACAAAAGAACCACAGAAATACACAGATATGAACATACCCAAAAAGGAACCTGGAGGCAAAAGGGGTTCCAGCAAAGACAGTAGCGGCGGCTGATGTGGCGGCAGCTGAGGCAGAGAAGAACCCAGAAGAGTGGAAGCTTGGTTGAGAGCAAAAGCTTGGGTTTTTCCTGTATAGATCTAGCAATATTGCTATCCCCGCCATTGTTGCTTAGCTAAAAACAATAACAAAACAGACCCGCTTTGATTTATATCACAACCATAGCAGTGATCCGCTCTAGTTGTTTTCTACCGTTTGGTTTTCTAGGGAAAGGTCGAGGCTTTGAGGATTTTTTAAGCTTTTGATTAAAAAATAATTGCCTCTGGAAATCGATTTCTCCTTCTTGATAAAATGAAGAAAATCAAAGAAACGATGAACAATAATTGATTACAGAGTGAGTGGAAGGGAAAAGAAATTACCTGTGCAAGTAGGCGTCCGAGAATCAGAACGTTGAGGACGAGGGCAAAAAACGGAATAGCAGACAAGGAAAAACGCGGAATGGGTAATCGGTGCTGAGGGGGCGTATTACCTATTATGCGCAATCAAGGTAAAGGGGAGTAACCGATTCGGGGGGATTGGGATTACAGCGAACCAAAGGGCCGTTTCCTAGTGGGCCCGCTGCATAGGGAGAATACGCATGCATTCCCCCAACCAAACTTGCTGTAAGAAAAATCTTAATATATATATTACCAAAACAAGAAAATCATTTAAATGATGAATTAAAATGTCGAATATGCACATTCACTCATACTTCAATCTAAAATCTATACCCAATTGCAAAACATTTTTATTTGGAATTAATTAAGCTTTCATATAAAATTATTTCACATTATAAAATACTTTATGTTAAATATTTGAATTATAAATGATAATATATATAAACAAAATTTTACTAATCTTGAATTTAATCTTTAAAAATATTATTTAATTTAAAATGCATTTTTTAATGAATTCATCTCACATTGTGTTAAAAGAAAAAAAAGGAAATATTGAAGTAAGTAAAAAAAGAAAAAAGAAAGTGCTCACTTAGCCACTACCTTGAAGTAAAAGAAGAACAAAAGGAGAAATAAAATTAAGGAAGCTGGGAATACAATGTCCAAAAGGAAACAATATCAAGAGTTGTTTCATCTGTAATCCAACAAGTCATCAAAATAAGAATTGTACCAATTATCATGCTTGGCTTGTTAAGAAATGTACACTTCTTGGTTTTATTTGTTACAAGGTTAATTTGACTACGGTACTTAGATGCACATGGTGAATAGATTTGATGTAATGACTCGCATCAATGTGTTAATGTAGGGTTGCTAGAATTGCCAAATGTCAAATGAAGATGAAAGATACATCTACATATGCAATGGTCATTTAGTAGGAATTGAAGCAATAAGAAAGTTTAGATTAATATTTAGAATTTGATTTTATTTAGATTTGAATGAGACTTTTATTGTATCATCTTTCGCGTGGAATTTAATTTCTATTTCAACATTGGACAAATTTGGTTATTCTTGTTCATTTTAAAATATAAAAATTAGATTTTTTTTTTGCACCAAAGAAATTAATGTAGTTAATGTTAGAATTGTGTGACCCAAATTCCTGTTAAATAAAATGAGAGATTGCTTGCAAGTCAAGTTAAACAAAATATATTTTCTTTCTAGAAGATTTAGTATTTATTAGTATATTATATTTAGCATTTATTAGCATACTTTATTTGGCCTACGAATTTAACCTATAAATAGGCTCTTTTACAATATTAGAAAACACACTCATTAAAGATTAGAACTTATAACACTTTTGGAGAATTTTGTGTTCACGTTTTAAGAGTTCTTTGTTTTTAAGTTTCGGGGTTTAGTTTTTATCTCCATTTTTTTGTACTCTTTATTCTTTTGTCATTACAATAAAATTATCTTTACCCATGATTTTTTATCCACTTTGGAGGGGTTTTTCCACGTTAAGTTTGTGTGTTCAATTTCTCAATTTCTTCTGCTATTTTTTACTTGTTCGTTGCTTAATCGGGTCGATCCCCAATAAGTGGTATTAGAGTTAATTCAAATTTTCGTAGATTACCTTGTTCAGAGATGACAATAACAAGGTTTGACATTGAGAAGTTCGATGGTGTTACAAATTTCAATCTATGACAAGTTCGAATGATAGAGATCATATCAGTCAATTTATTACTCTTTTGAATGATTTAAAGAATGTTGAAGTTAAGATTGACGATGGAGATCAGGCTATGCTATTATTGTGCTCTTTACCTTTTTTCATACAAGTCTTTTAGGGAGACCCTGATTTATAGCAGTGACAAACTCTCATTCGAGGACGTGAAGGGTCATTTTTTGAGTAAAGACGAACTCGACAATAAATTTGGTTCAAATAGCAAGGCAGATAGGCAAGCTTTTGTTTTGGCAGCATCAAATAAGTGAGACAAAAGGTGTCCCTATTGTAAGAAATTAGGTCACGTCAAATCAGATTGTTATAAACTGTGAAATAAAAGGGTTGCTGAGAGTAACAAGGAAGATGCAACAAGTGCTAATTTGGCCGGTAAAAGCGATGATGATTTCTTGCTAGTGTCAATGAGCGATAGTTCTGAGATTACAGATTCAGGATGTTCTTTCCACATGTGTCACAACAGAGAATGGTTCTCCACATACAGTTCGGTTGAAGGTGGAGTTGTACGCATGAGAAATGATTCATCCAATAAGGTAATCGATATTGGTACTGTTATAATTAGAATACACGATGGGACGATTAGGACATTCTCATATGTCAGGTATGTACCTGATTTATGAAAGAATCTTATATCCTTGAATATTTTAGATTCAAAAGGTTGTAGAATCATAATTGAGTCAAGCGACATTAACATACATTGTAGGGCTCTCGTTTTGTTAAAAGGTAATCTTTATATTCTGGAAGGTTCTACAGTGACCGGTGAAATCGGATGTCCCTTATCGATTACGGAGTCGAAGGCAACTCGTTTAGAGCGTAGGCAACTTGGTTATAAGAGGGAAAAATGTATGACCGTTTCGTTGAAGAGAAATTCTCTTTTTTATGCAGATTTTGAAAAGTTAGGGCACTGTGTTCATGAAAATCAAACCCGAGTTAGTTTTGATTTGGTAGTGTACAAGTTGAATGCTAGAAGTCTTCCAACTTCTAAGCACAGATTCGACTTAGTTAATTCCCTGCGTAGTTCAAGATAGCCCATGGCGGATTTTGGCAAAGATGGCGTTGTGAGAATTCGTGTCAAGGTGGAGATTCTTAAATAAAATAAGAGATTACTTGCAAGTCAAGTTAAACAAAAAATATATTTTTTTTCTAGAAGATCTAGTATTTATTAGTATAATATATTTAGTATTTATTAGCATAATTTATTTTACCTATGAATTTAGCCTATAAATAGGCTCTTTTATAACCTTAAAAAATATACCCATTAAAATATTAGAACTCATAACACTTTTGGAGAATTTTTTGTTTACGTTTTGAGAGTTATTTGTTGTTGGATTTCGAGGTTTAATTTTTATATCCATCTTTTATACTCTTTGTTCTTTTGCCATTATATTAAAATTACTTTTGCCCGTGATTTTTTATCTTCTTTAGAGGGGTTTTTCCACGTTAAATTTGTGTGTTCAATTTTTCAATTTCTTCTGCTATTTTTATTTATTCGTTGTTTAATCAGGTCGATCCCCAACAGTTAAAAACAAAGGAGAATAATTATTGGAGGCATGAGGTGTATATTAATATCCAAGCTGAAAAACAACAAAAATTAGCTAGAATGCCACGAGAGATTTCCGTTTACAAATTTAGGGTCTGTTTGATTGCCAGTAAAATATTTTCTGTAAAATGATTTCTGGAAAATGTTTTACTTTTCTGTAAAATGATTTACTAGAAAATATTTTCTGCTGTTTGACAGATTTCTTGAAAATATTTTCCGGAAAAGTTGTTTTTACATATATTAATATATATTAATAAATTTTATATTTTAAATTGTTTTTACATATATTGCAATGATTTATTTATAATAATACTCAATTATTAAGCTGCAATATTAATCGTTATAAATTGAAAAAAACTAATATCAAATAAATTATTTGTAATTGTGTTAAAAAAATAAGTATTGAATAATTAAAAAAACAAGTTACTAGAAAATCGATAAACAGAAGCAGTTTTCTACCAGAAATGAAAGAAGGAATGAAGGAGGCGATAGAGAGGAGAGCACGGAAAATGTCTTACGGAAATTGAAAGGGTAAGACATTTTCCCTAAAATGTAACCCATTTTCCCTTATTTTGGAGTTCATTTTCCAAATGGAAAATATTTTCCGCCAATCAAACGCTGAAAAAGTTGGAAATGATTTTCCAGAAAATCAATTCCGTCAATCAAACAGACCCATGGAAGTGATTAAAATGAAAATCTTTAAAATTGAATGACTATTTATGTAATACCCTAAAAACAATATGTTGATAAACTTGAACACGTGTCAAAATTACGAAAAGGGTACAAACATACCATTTTCGTTTGGGTTGGATTGACAGGATCGCAATTTACCAATTTTTAGTACCAAACTAATCTAAAATATTCTTTAAGATACAGCTTTGGGGGCTAAACCAATCTTTTAAAACTCAATCACAAACAACACGAGTGAAAGCTATTAGCCGGCTTCCCCACGTGTCTCCGGACCCGGCTTCATCGTAACGTTACTGGCCGGCTTCTGATATTCAAATTCAAAAAAAAGAAACTCCCTCTCCTTTTCCTCTTCCCTGCACTGCTCACCCACTAAATTAATTCTTTCTCTGCTGCAAAAGACCTCTTTCTCTCCCAATAAATTCGCTGAAAATTTTGAATTTATTGATCAAATTTAAACCAAAAATGGAGGAAGAACCTCTTACTTCGTCTTCTTCTTTCCTTTTCAAAGACATTTCCAACTTCAAGACCCCCAATCGCCCTTCCAAGCCTCCCATTTTCCACTCACCATGTCCTCAGTACTTCACTGCTTCCAAGCAAACCCCGAGGACTTCTTCGTCATTTCGTCACCGTTCTCGACCTTCCTTTGCTCCTTCCTCTTCCCGCTCCAGATCCAAAGCCGCTGCCGCAGCCAAGCTCAAAGCCTTCGAGCTGCAGCAATCTCAGTCGGCTCGCAAGGAAGAGCTCAAGAAAGAACAATCGCTCAAGTCATTGTCCAAATCTCTCACCGTTTGGTTGAATTTCCTCTTCCAGAATCCCAAGTCTTGTGGATGTGATCTCTCCATTAATGGCCGCGACGATAGCAATGTTGTTCGAGTGGATAGTACCTGGAGAAGCCCCAAAAGGATGAGGGAGTTGTGGTGGAGAGGGGATGAATCAGAGGAAAACATAGCCGCGGATATTTCCAGCTCCAAGTATTCGATTTTGAGGTCTTCCTTGAAGGAAGTTTGTAGTTTCGATGATTTGAAGCTGCGGATGCGGGTTTATTTGAGTTTGGGAAATTGCAAGGAGATTCTCAATGCCATGACTCAAGTCGTTAAGGTTTCGCTTCTCTAATTTCGTTTCTTTTTTCTTTTTCTCTTCACTTTTCTATGTAGGAATGACTGTTAAACTAGTGATGATTTACTCATATTGTAAGTATATTTTTAATTAGTTAGTGGTGGCATTGCTGTCTTATTGTCGTTCTTAATTAATTTTCAGAATATAGATGAAGGGAGGCTAAAAATGAAGGCACATTGCCCTATAGTTACTGATGTTAGAATGAAGGAAAATGCTACTAAAATTCTGATGTCTTACAACCCTATTTGGCTCCGTATCGGGTTGTATATTATTTTTGGCGGTGATTCCCTGTTATCATCTGATGGAGATAATAGTTTCATGCAAGATATTTCATTTTTGAAGATGGTTATAGAAAAGCAGTTTTTCTCGCACCCTGGGCTCGCAAAGGCTTATGCTTATAACAAGAAGGTCGAAGGCTTATACAGACCGGGATACTATGAGAATTTGGGGAATGTTATATTGAAGAGAATTTTGTTGCTTGTTCTTATCCTTGATCGAGCTAAATCTCAGACCACTCTTCCTCTTAAGTACGGTATTGATGGAGTGGATGGAGGTTCTCCTCTTCTGTTCACAGTTTCATCTGGTATAAAATCAAGTCGTCAAGTCCTTAATGGTAATTCTATTGCTTCTTGCTTGAATGTTTTTGTTGCGTAATTTAAAGCTATATATGCTAACTTTGTCTTATTTATGATATGGAACTAGATTTTCTGTCATCTGATGTTATGCACGGAGAAGGTAATCTTCTCGCACATCTAGTGATTGTAGGTTACAAAGTTTCTCATCAGCAGGTATGCGGTTTACATTTAATCCATGTATAGTTCTTATGTGCTTGTGGATTCATATGTATATACCATTTGCATGTTTTGAACACTAATCATCTTCAACTTATTTTGGGGGCCCTTTATGCTGATGATTATACATCATCAACTCTATATCATCCTTGAAGTACGAAATTATAAGTTCAGCTCCTTTTCTTATTCTTTTTACTATCCAAATATACCTTGATGCAGTCTGCCCTTGTTGAGTTCGATTTCCAAGTATCAGATTTATTCTTGGATTTTCAAGACGGGGTGCGGCTCTGTAGAGTAATTCAACTTTTGCGACATGACCCCTCTATCCTCATGGTTAGTATTTCTCACATCCCCTAAAATTAACGCATCAGGATCAATTAGTTATTTTAAGCAGCCCATGGAATGTAATTTTAACTCAGCAGCTTGTTGCATGTGCAGAAAATAGTAGTTCCTTCAGATACGCAGAAAAAGAATTTGGCCAATTGTGGTGTTGCCCTGGAATATTTGAAACAGGCTGGTGTCATGCTATGTGATGAAGACGGATTGAGGATTACAGGAGATGATGTTGCTAGTGGGGATAAGGAACTCACTCTATCCTTGCTGTGGAATATATTTGTTCACTTACAGGTTTGCTAATTCATCTATCTGAAATTTTTAGATAAGATTTTTTTGCCAATGTTAATACATTATCTCTCACTTCTGTTTTCATTGAACTTGCAGCTGCCTCTTCTGATTGATAAAACAACTATTGCTGATGAGATATCCAAAATAGGTGGCTTTAATATGGTACGCTTGAGACTTTCCTTGAGTTCTTATGAGAAAAGGGGGTGATAAGTGTGGGAAGTGGGGAATAGGGAAGTCTGGATAATTGATTTAGTTTTTCAATTCATTACAGAAAAAAAGAAGTGCATGTAGGAAGTATAGCAAGTAGCTTTATGCTTAAGTACTAGAAAACCTAGATAAGTTCATTTTTTAATGTTTTTTTTTTCTTTTGTATATTAAGGTTTCCTAGTGTTCATATTTTCAGTTTCATTTTTCTATGTTTCCTACAGGATAGCTTGAATGTAATCAATTCCACTCTTATGGGAATACTTTTAAACTGGATCCAGGTATTCTGTTATTTCATAACCATATTACTTTCTTCTTCTTCTGCACCTTTTAGGTAACTTTTTGTCTGATATACTTGTTAATCAAAATAGTTGTGCTTAGGGAATTTTCATTTTCTTCATGTTTACTCTTTTAAATTTTCATTTTTATTCTTTTCATTGCAGTTAATAAGAATATAAATGAATGTTGTAGGCAATTTGTGGAAAGTATGATCTTAAGATTGACGGCTTTTCTTCTCTGGATAATGGAAAAGCCATATGGTGTTTGCTTGATTATTACTTCCGCAGAGAACTGTCTTGTTCTTGTTCTTGTTCTAACAAGGTACGGCAGATTCTCTGTCCCAATGTTTTCATTCTTTTCTACTGTGATATGTATTATTGTCTTATTATTATGTCTTAACAGGATTCTCATGAACCAAGAGGTGAAAAATCAATCATGTCTGCTACTGATTACACAGATGCAGTTCACAATTTTATATTATCACAGAAGCTGACAACATTGTTGGGAAATTTTCCTGAGGTAATGTTTGGTTTAATGCTTATTAATTGATTATGTACCGTTTACTTATACATTTCTGATTTACTTAAAAATCTTGATAAAGTGTGGTAAAAGTGAGATTATGAGAGATGCTGCTAATGTTTTAAAAGCTGATTTTCCCCCCTTTGAGGTAAAACAGTGTTAAGTGATAAATTGTGGTTTAAATGGTGAATGTGCATGTGGCATTTACTTGTTTATTTGTCAAAAATACAATATTATTGTACATCTTACTGTCTGCATGTTCTGTTGTATAGGTTCTGCAAATAAGCGACTTACTTGAGCATAATGGAACAGTCAGTGTTCAGAGTGTAGTAATTTTGCTCGTTTTCCTGTTGTCCCAGCTTATTGTCAAGAAAAATGTGGTAACGCCTGATCCCAGAAGTCTTTTATGAACAATTTGATCTTGTCATAGCTAAGAAAACACTTCAAGAGCTCTTATATTTTTTGCCAGGATCAGTTGAATTTCCATAAACTACTGGGTTGCGGTTGCCAAAGTCTAGAGAGGAGGCATTCATTAACTCGAAGACAGTCAGCAAATTCAGATACCATTCTGCACAATAAGGAAAGAGACATAGATATCACTAAAGGTTATTCTAATGATGGTTCTTGTCAATCCAGAGTATTAGTTTTTTTTTTTGACAGAATCCAGAGTATTAGTCTGTTTGATCCTTTAGGGTTGTTTTTCGTGGCTTTTAATGTTAGTGATGAACAAAGCATTTTAAATATTTTATAGACAGTCTGTGTGTGGTGTGCATTGGCATGAGTAGATATATATATTTGTGTGCTTTTTTGATGTGATTAGTTTAAGGAATTTATTATGAGAAGTTTTCACATTTTCCAGTAAACTAAATGTTTTTTTTGTATCAACGGTAAACTAAATGTTCAAGCCTTTGGAATCGGGCACTAAATCTAGTCTTTATTCCCTCTTGCATTTCATTTATGCAGATGCTGCTAAAAAGTTTAAGGCCATTCAGGCTTGGTGGCGAAATATGACAGAACAAAACTACAAGAGTTCTGTAAGATCCGCCACTTCTATTTCGGATTGTTCCACTGCTCAGAAGACAAGCTTTGACATTTTAAGAGGTTACTTTGTGCTCCTTCTCTAGTTAATTTTGGTAATAGTTTTCTTTTTCCATTATCCTGCTTTGGGTTGATGTATTGTCAACATTAACTAGGAGCTCAATACGGTTAGCGATGACATTTTCTCAGTATTATTTAGCTGTTTTTTTCTTCTTAAGCAATTTGATTTTGATATTCATTGATTGTTGCCGCATTCTTGTTAATTCAAGTTATCATGGGAAATCTGTTCACAGCGAGTTCAAAACTCTGGATATGGAAACTGTACTTGAAAATTTATGCATTTTTCTAAGGTTGTCTTGATTTTATCGCTTACTCAAATTTAACTTAATATGGTATCTTTGACTTCTTTGACCTTTCATTGCATTCACCATAAATAGCATCTTTGTGGAAAGTAATATTCTTCGTTTAACCTTGCAACTCCTGCATGATGCTTCAGAAAATGCTGCAACAATCATACAGTCTCGCTATAGACGACTGAAAGAGCGTCGCAATTTTCTGAAGATGATGAAAGCAATCTGTTTAGTCCAAACTGTTGTACGGACATGGTTGACCGTAAAGAAAAATACAAAGATCAACAAATTCTGTTCTGCCAGTGGTCAGGAATTTCGATCTGGTATTCGCTCTTGTAAACATTTTTGTTATATACATTTTTCATTTCCAAGTTTCTCACTTCAATTTTTGACCCTCGCTTTGCCAGAAGAACTCAAGAGAGTTGCAACGCTTATTGTTGAGAGACACAATTTTGTTAATTTAAGATCAGTGTTGCCCACACAGCAAGCTGCAAAGATTTATATAGCTCAAAGACGTGATGCATCCTGTCTTGACCCTGTCAAAGCTGCCATTGTAATTCAAAAATATGTTCGTGGTTGGATGGTGAGGTCATACCACATTCTTGGTCTTGCTTGCACTGAGAATGCATCTCTTAAGTGCCAAGTCAAGGGTCTAAATAATAGTGAAATAGAAGCGGCAACCAGGATTCAGATTGCATGGAAGAATTTTCTTCACAGATCTCTACACAAACGAACTTACGCTGCAACTAAAATTCAGAGCTATTATCGCGGTTGGAGGTTGAGGATGAGGTTTATGAAGCAGAAGCAAGCAATAACAAAAATTCAAAGTAATTTCCGACGGCTAAAATGTTGGAGGGCCTTTCAGAATGCTTGGAAGGAATTTATCTGTAGAACTCTTCAGAATCAGACCTTAGCTGCAACCAGAATTCAGAGTCATTTCCGTGGTTGGCAGTTAAGAAGGAATTTTATGAAGAAGAAGCAAGCAATAATTAAAATTCAGAGTCATTTCCGTGGTTGGCAGTTAAGAAGGAATTGTATGAAGAAAAAGCAAGCAATAATTAAAATTCAGAGCAATTTCCGACTGCAAAAATGCTTGAGAGCTTTTCAACAATATAAAAATGCCAACAGATCAGCGATCATCATTCAATCTTTTGTGCGTGGATGGATGGCAAGGAGAGAAGCTCGGAGATATAGGTTTCTTGTTGTTATGATCCAAGTAAGTTGTCTCTTCCATGTTTATGTTATGAAGTTTCCTCGTATTTCTTAAGCTGCCTTCATCCTATGGTCAAACTGATACATCTCTATAAGAATAATATGTTTCTACTTGTTACAAACGATTGCACTAAATATTTGGCTTGGTTTATATTTGGAACTATGGCACATTTAGTTAATATTGCTGGCTTAATCAATACTCATCCTTTTGCTAATGTGCTTAATATATATTCTTTGAATGTTCACTTGCATGTCTTACCCAATTTTAAGTAAATTTATTCTACTTCATTTTTCCTTGTGAATTTGGTAGTCTCATTGGAAAGGTTATGTTGCCCGGAAAGAATCGAGAGGGCAGCTAAAGGATTTACGCTTGAGAATGGTGGAGTCTGCTAAGAACGTTGATGATGGCAAACGTATTATTAACAGGCTTTTATCAGCACTTTCAGTACTACTAAGCATGAAAAGCATCAGTGGCATTCTTCACCATTGTGAGACCCTGGGTATGTTTTTGCATATATATCATTTGGGGGATTATATACTCTTGTCTGAGAATGTATGACACAGATGTCGATCATAGGTAATTCAAGAAAATAAAGAGTCGGATCAACATTAGATGAAAATATAATCATCACGGTTTGACATACACTAAAATAATATGATCCAATATAAAGGACCCCTATTAATGAGCAGGGGCTAGTTTGATAAAGCTAAAATGAGATTTGAATTCACATGCTTATGACCATACTCAATTTGCAGATATGGCAACAGCCCATTCTCAGAAATGCTGTGAAGAACTTGTGGCCGCGGGTGCAATCGGCATTCTACTGAAACAGATTCAGTCAGCCAGTCGAAGCATCCCTGATCAGCAGGTTCTAAAGCATGCACTCTCAACCCTCAGAAACTTAGCCCGATATCCCCATTTGGCCGAAGTGTTAATCGACACTCCTCCATCAGTAGAGATAATCTTATGGAAGATGCTCAGGTTTTCCGATTTTCCAACTTAATCAGAAAATGGTACATCTTATGTTGTTTTGTTCCTGATTTGGTTATAATATATACAAATTTCCAGGAACAAGGAAGAAGGTTACTTTATTGCTTCCGAGATCTTGAAGAAGATATGTTCAAATCCGAAAGGTGTGAAAGCTGTACACAAGTTTCCTGCTCTTTTGAAGAGACTACACACTCTCGTTGAAGAACTTACAAGGAAATTAAACACTGAAAAAAGGTCAGACTTTTTTTGCTATAAAAGCTAATTTCCCTTTAGAAACATGTCTCTTGTTGGAAGAAAAATGACTTACAACTGACGTTTCCTTATCCTACAGAAATCCTCGTACTGTTGTCCTAAAAGAGAACACAGATAGAAGATGGAAGGAGGCAGTCCAACTTCTTAGACTGATAACAAATGGTTATCGAATCCAGTAATTATCGTATCTGTTAGGAAATGTTGATATGTGACTGATTTGCATCCTCAATGCAAAGGTTGTGTTTGATGTTGTATGTGTGACTTATTCAGATTCTATTCTCTGCAAATGAATATGATTTGAATTGTTAGATGCACACTGGCACTGCTATTGGAACAGCAAACATGGTTTTTTTACAAACATAAAAGAGTAATTTGATTGAATTCTAGTGCAGAGATCAAAAGCCCTTTTGAGTATATAAACAAACCTTTAGAAACCTAGGATTAAACAAATATAAAGACAATAAAATTAAACATGGAAGGAGGGATTGTTCAAGGAAATGAATTCAATCTGGTTTCTTCAAGTTGAGACAATTATCTGCTGCTTGACTGAATAACTCCTGAACCTGTTTCAGTTCCTTCTCTGGTAAGGAAATAACATACAGATAGTTAGAACTTTAAACTGGGGAGCTTAATTTCTCTAGGTAAAAAACAACATAGGTTAAAATCTGCTACTAGTCCCTATACTTTGATTTGCTATTTTAAAATTTTGAAGCCGCAAATAGATTATTGCATGTGTAATGCCATGTCAGTTTGTTATTTTAACATATATTCAAAATAAAGAAAACTAATTAATAGATTTAATGACTGTCATTTGCATTAAGATTGAAATTTTGAAACTTGAAAAATGTAATGACTAAAAATTGTCCTGTCGGATTACATGGACTAAGTCTACAACTTTTAAGCATAATACAGGGCTAATAGTAGAATTTAACCAAACAGATTTAACTCCTGCTAAGACTACAATTTCAAAATTCGAAAAAGTACAAGCACTAAATCCACAACTTAAGCAAAGTACAAAGTGTAATAGCTGAATTCGACCAAACAACACATATACTAGTAGATCAAAATGAACTGAAAGTTTAAAAGAATGAGAGATGAAGCAAACATCCTATGTCTTGCATACAACACAAATGCCAGAATCAAAGCAAACTTAGCCACTGCTCAAACATATGTTGAAAATGAGCAGCCTAACTCACTCTCTTATTTATCTATAAGAAGATGGTAGATGCTTATGTTGCTACAACACGACTACTCAATGCATATCTGGATTCGGGGAATATAACTTTTCAAGGACTTGGAAAAGCAAATCTACACATTCACACCCAAGCCAAGTCTACATAAAAAAGAATGTAAAAAGGATGGGGGAAAGGTACCAGCAGCCTCCAGTTGTTTCTGAAGTTCTTGGCCTACAGCATCATTTTCAGCCTAGACAATAGGGGCAAAATGAAAATGAAAACAGAAAATTCCAACAACTAATTTAAAACGAACAACATTATTGAACAAACTATATTACTTGGAGTTCAGCAATCCTTCTAAGTTGAGCTTCTTCACCGCCCTCTGAAGGTGGAAGTGCAGCAACCAATGCATCGAACTGTGGAAATACCCGGAGCAATAATCACTAACATCGTCCCCACATGGGATCTAACTGTAATTAGAGTACTGATTGATTCCCAGAAATTCTGACCTGTTTAGCAGCCTTAACAAGAGCAGCACTCATGAGCTTAGGTTGGTCGGCAAAATTGGCAGAGTCCTCGGTGGGGTTGGGAGGGGGTTCTGGGTAATTAGGGGAGAGCCTAACGGGTGGAGCATCTCGTTGCAGTGTCCCAAATGTGTTGAAAGTTAGGGATGCTATTGAATTTACTTGTTCTTGTAATTGGGAAATGATATCCATCTTCTTAAAAACCGCGAGAAAAACCCAAATCTTACGAATCTTAACTTTCAGAAAATTCGATCTTGGAGCTTCGTAAACTGCTTAAATCTGAGAACCCAAAGACGGGATGCAGGGAAAGCATCAACTTTGAAGGGAAGCTCAACTTTGAGTAGGGAGCCAGCCTCCAAGGGGAAAAATCACATGGGCTTAAGTAGGTTAAAAATAGGGAGTCATTTGGCCCATGAAATTATGTATAGTTTCATACCCTAAACCCCATGGATTTGGAATTGTTTGATCAAAAGAAAAAGGCCTAACTAGGCCCATTTGTTTATTCGTTGCCCCATGTGGAATCAATGATCCTGTTTTGGGAGATTTTCCTTCTAATAACTGGGTTTTGATTGCTGATTTTTTTGCCATATAATAGAAGCATATGGGAATGGAACTAGAAACCAAGTCATAAGACTGCAAAGAGTTTCCATCACAATCATAAATAATCCAAATTAGAGACAAATAGTACCTAAATTAAGCATTTGCCTTAAAAACTCTCTCAACTATTCTCGGTCACGACATTCACTGCCCATCTTTCAAGCCTTGCCTTGCAAGCCTCATTCTATTTTTGTAACTCGAAAAACCTAAGAACGTGGTGGTGGAGTGGCATCTTTGGCATTGGATTCCACGCTGTAAGTGTTCGCAGTAGTAACTAGGGAACTGTTAACTTCAGGGACAACCATTGTTGGAAGAACAGATTCTTCAGCACCAGACTTGGGTTCAAATGGAATAGTATCTGCCTCAAATATCATTACTGGTAGGCTGGTCATGGGTGCAGAGCATGGAGCAGTTGCACTACTCGTAACATCATCACTTGCAAATAATCCGTCCATATACTTCTGACCAAGCTCTGACTGGGTGTCTTGCCTTGATGAAGCCTGTTTACCAAACATGTTGATTCCAGCGTCACAAGCCATGGCCTGAGGTTCAGGTTCAGAAATTTGGGGAGTTTGGTTGTCGCCAATGTCAAAGCTTATCGCGTCATGATCATGAATCAATGCCGGAGGCTTAAGCTCAGAACTCAGGGCTTTGTATTGAATCTGAGGCTTCAGATTTATTGTATGAGTAGCTTGCAAAGTCGCAGCAAATTCTGCAGATAGCTCAGAAGCTTTAGTTGCCTCTACATTAATACTTGACCCTTTCATCTGTTTGAAGGCTTCAAATCCCTCAAGTGACTGATGCTGTCCAACAGCTTTCTCATTATGTAATCCAGAATCCGAGCTTTGTTCTTGCATGACCTTTTGTCGTAAGGGAAGACCAGCTTCATTTATTGGCAAGTTACTAGCTGGAGGAATTAGAATAGAAGCAAATTGGCTCTCACCAGCAACCGAGGCACCAGGCTCAAGCCCCATGTGTAGACCTCGGTCAGGACGGTTAGATGTGTCATTATTTTGCTCAACCGGCTTCTCATTTTTCCCTGATGGACTCAAAACATGGAGATGACCATGGAGGTTTACAAACGGGATAGGAATATCTTTTCTTTTGTGCATCTTAGCATGAGGAGCCACATCGTTAGCATTGGTAATGGGAGCAAATAGCCCCGGTAGAAAAACAAGACCTCTAAGATGCGTGTTGGTATCACCTACCTTAACCTGAAGAACATACCCAGCATCAAATGAACCTTCAATGACACCAGAAACCATCTGACCTAACATGTCAGAAGAGGCAGGGTCACTTATCCATGCACTCTGCTTGTTTCTCTTCAGATTGTCAGGTTCAGGTGTTGCAGGTGTGTAGTCCCCACGTTTCCGCTTCATAGGGGGTTCTGCTGAGGAAGTTAAGCTTACCCCTTGGCTCTTGCTGCTCATCCTGCAAAGATCGATGCACAATTTATACTGTCTTATCATAATTCTTTTTGCAATAAGCTTTTCGAGTTTACCAGCAATCACAAAAGAATTGCAATGACCAAATAAGAACAGAGTGCATTAGAAAAATCATGCAAATCTGTTGTTGATCAAGATACTACTTCTTTTGCCATACTAATCAACCATATTTCAGAAGAATCAAGTATACCAAACTATAACAAAAGACCCTCTAGATCATTATTAACATAAGATGACCACCTATTGGTGCATTAGGTAAGTGTCCTTCTTGGAGTAGAGTCAGTTTCTGGTCTAAAATTTCAATATTGATAAGTGCTAAATGCCATATAGTTAGACCCAAGAACAAACCCGATGGATATAGATTTGATTATGACATGTCTTGTCATATTCAATCTTACACCGATGGTTCCGAAAAATTTGTACAGCTAAGCAGGCAATATACATTCATGATAGGTGTTGCTAATGCTAAAAACAGTTGGAACCAAAGCTCACAAAATAAGAGCTATGGATATCAAGATCTCGTAAGACCTTGCCATCTCTAAGGGTGTGCTTGGTTAGGTGAAAAAGTGGAGGGATAGGATGAGGGAGTGGAAAAGTGGAAAAAAAATAAATTTGGAGTGTGCTTGGTAGGGAAGAAAAGCGAGGAAGAAAAATAGGAGAGATGACCATTTCCATCCTAATGCATAAAAACCAATCCTTCCAAATAGGGAAGATGAGAGGAGAGAAAATACAAGAGAGGTGTATGTTAGATCAAAATTATATATTTTTCAAAAAATTTATTTGCTTTCCTTTCATTTTTCAACTCTACCAAGCAATGGATCCAGTTTTTCATCTTTCCTACCAAGCACACCTATGGAAAGAAAAATCATGTTTTCCATCCCTCTAGTTTTCTACCCCTTCAATCTTCCATCTTTCCAATTTTCTTTCCACTCTACCAAGCAAAGCCTAAGAGAACAGTCATTTTTTTGAACAATTTTTGGGATAAGATCAAAATACAGACATGATTTGTCAAGGATGTGTAGGCGGATACAAGAAATTCAGACACAGAGCCAAAGTCAAGTCCATAGGTTTTGCTTGATTGTCTAAATTGTGCATGCAGCAATATACCTGCCATTGAAAATGCTAAGCAAATCCCCATTTTAAACTTTAAACCATGATTTCTTATCCAAAGTTCTCACATTATCAAAGGATATTGAGACTTGAGAGAACAACAATGTTGTCATATATTTAAGAAAAAAAAAACCAAGGATGAAACAGACAGTTCTGATATCTGTGCATAACAGACATAAAACCCGAAACTCGAATCCGAAAAAACATTCGAAGGGGGCAGCCTTCCCATTTGCATCAAAACAACATTGTTTTGGGCCCTTAATCATAACCTTAAAAACAGAAAATACAGCTTTTTTGACACATTTCAAGTATCTCAGATTTTTTTCAACGGGGTACAAATCAAAGAAAGTACCATATTATTTATGTATTAACAATCTAAAGAGGGTAATGAATCTGAGGCTTTTTCAGCTAAGTTATGAACTAACCCACAATAATCCCAAATACAATCATCTAAAAGAAAAACAAATTACTATTGAATTGTGTTGATTTCACTTAAACCAAAATTGTTAACGCCATGTTTCCACAAAAGGTACAGTATTTAAATTGAAAGAAAGAAAAGAAAGGATACTGTACCTTTGTTCTGTAGGAGATTCCAAAATCCAAATCAGCTGGGTGAAAAAAATGGGGGGTGAGATCAATTATCAATATAATAATAATCAGTAAAGTAAGCAAACCAAAAATTTTACTCATTTATTAATTGGTTTGTACCTTTTTCCATTGTACTAGTTGTTTGGTTCACTGGGCCTGAAATGGGCCCATTTGAAACAACTCAAAAATTATAATAAAACAACACGGCTCACGCCTGGTGGGACTCGAACCCAGAATCGTCTGATTAGAAGTCAGACGCCTTATCCATTAGGCCACAGGCGCCCTTGTTTCCTCTTCCAAATTATTTACTTATTGCCCCAAGTGTGTTTAATAAGCTATACCCACCAATTAATTTCCAACGAAGAAGCCAACTTTTAGTAGCTAGATTGTGGGTAATTTAGCAATTGATATGGCTGTTGATAGTGTTTCAATTGCTACTGCACATAGGAAGACTTGGAGAGCAATACAACATGTTTCATTTCATAGTGTTTCGATGCTTCTAATTGCTGATATTACTGACTGCAAACAACTATCCTATCACATCCACCCAAGAGGTGCTCATGGGCCGGGTGGCCCGGCCCGACGGCCCGCCCAAAATATGGGAGGGTTTGGGTAAAAATATAGGCCCAAAATATGGGCTTGGACAAAAAAAGAGTCCCGTTTAGAAAACGGGCCGGGCCTCGGGCACAACTTTTTTGGCTCGGCCCGATATAATAAATATATTTATTTTTTAAAATTTTAAAATATTTTTAAAATACTTTTAAAATACTTTTTTATTATTTTTTAATTTTAAAATATTTTTAAAATACTTTTTTAATTTTTAAAATAAATTTTTGGTATTTATTAAAAAAATGGGCCGGGCCCGGGCTTATGATTTTTTCCCGGGCCGGGCCTGGGTAAAATTTCAGGCCCATATTTTGGGCCGGGCCGGGCCGGGCCTAGGACCCGGGCCAAAATTTTTTATGGGCCCGGCCCATGAGCACCCCTAATCCACCCCTATATGTATACATATTTGATTTGTTTATCATTTTTTTCCTTGTATTGGGTTAAAATACTTGTGTCTTTCCCATCTCCTTGTCATATCTTTGCAGATTGCATATGCTCATATATATATATATATATATATATCACCTAATGGGTCAAATATGTGTAGATATTCTAGTAACTAATTTCTAATTAATGATGGGTTGATTAGAAATTAAGGTTAATGTGCAAAAGTTATATATTTGGGTTATGATCCTCAAATTACATACAATATAACTTTTATAATATCTCATATTTAGGAGAGAGAGAGCAAACACTACACCAAAACAGGCTTTTAGACAAAAAACGCCACTAAAAATCAAGCATTAGCTGCGCTTTTATAAAAACGCCGCTAAAGGTCGAGCATTAGCGGCGCTTTTTGGAAAGCGCCGCTAAAAATAGGCATTAGCAGCGTTTTTTAAAAAGCGCCGCAAAAAGCCTAAGCCCAACGACACTGTTTTCTAAGTTTTTGGGGCCTTTAGCGGCGTTTTTGAAAAAGCGGTGCTAATGCTCTTTCCTTTAGCGGCATTTTTAAAGAAGCGCCGCTAATACTCGACCTTTAGAGGCGTTTTTTGAAAAAGCGCCGCTAATAATAATACAATCTAAAACCATTTTAATTATATCATTCTTTGATATATTCTCAAGTAATGTTTCAATTATATTTTTTTATTGTAAGTTGAAAAAATTGATATTTCGTTGTATTTATTATATATTGGTCAAATTTACATTTAAATGATAATTAACAAATAATATTGTTTAATACAAAATATTTTTATTAAAGAGAAGTCCTAACTCCTAACTATTTATTATTATTTTTCAATCACAATTTATTTAAACTACTTTACTAGAAAATATATATTAAATTATGAGTAAAATAAAATATCATAAAACTTAAATTGTTGTGTTGTAAAGAATAAAAAATAGAATAAATTTTTATAAGAATAATAAATTTTGATAGTTCGATTAAATAAATCAAAGAAAGTAATATAAAACACCAAATATCGTGATAAATAATATTATATATTGATAATTTTATTACCAAAAATAATTTTATATTTAGTAAATCAAACATGAACACAACAATGACCTAATAGTACCTACTCAAGAGTAAGAACTGGAAATGAATGAAAAGGGACAAATGAGGTTGTTACTTGGTCTAATACTAGCTAGGTTTTTTAGGCTGAGAAAGGGTTATAGGAAAATATTATAAATATTGAAATTCGAATAAAATTTATTAAATATTGATTTTTAATTTATATATTAAATAATTTCAAATATAATTGTGAAAGATACGATAGTATTAATTTTAAAAGATTTAATTTAATTATCATTATAGTTTAGGTTTAATATATATGGTTTAGAGTATATATATGGTTAATTTAAGATTTAGGGTCAGTTTAAAAGTTACAATTTTAAGGTTTATAGATTAGGGATTAGGGATGCTGATTTAAGGGTTATGGGTTAAAGGTTAAAGGTTAAGATCAGCTAGGGATTTAGGGTTTATGGATTCGGTGTCAGGTTATGGTTTAGATTAATTAGTGTGTTTTAATTTATATATTAAATAATATTTAGGGGTTAGAGATTTAGGGTCAGGTTAAAGTTTAGGGTTAAGGATTCAGGGTCAGGTTAGGGTTTAGGATTTAGATTAATTAGTGTTTTTAATTTATATATTAAACAAGGTTTATGGGTTTGGGGTTAATAGTTAGTGATTTAGGGTTTAGAGATTCAGGGTCGGGTTAGGATTTAAGGTTTAGATTAATTAGTATTTTTTAATTTATATACTAAATAAGTTCTTATATAATTGTAAAAGAGATAATAATAAATTGATATGCAATATACAATAATTGAATATAAAAAATTATAAAATATGCGAGCTTTGGCGGCGTTTATAGCAAAAACGCCGCTAATATGTATTAGAAATTTTCAAAACGGTGTCGTTTCATTACAAGAATTTAATTTATTAGTGGCGTTTCTTCTGTAAACGCCGGAAAAGGTAACATTAGCGGTGTTTATGACTAAAAAATATTTAATCTAAACCATTTGATATATTAAATATTAGATTTAAAAAAATTAATGTTTTATAAAATCACTTAACTAATAATTTTTAACAGACAAAATAAAATATTTTTTAGCATAGCAAAACAGTGTCGTTTTATTCCAAATAAAATATTTTTTTGCGGCGTTAGCGGCCTTTTTTTAAAAAACGCCACAAAAAATAATTTTATTTTAAAAAATAGTACCATTTTATATACTAAAATAGTGTCATTTTATTCCAAATAAAATAATTTTTTGTGGCGTTGCCACAAAAAAATTTTACTTAAAAAAAAATGGCGCCATTTATAAATTTTCCCCCCTGAAATATTTCCCCCCTAAAATCCCTAATTTCCCCCCTTGAAACCCCCAACTTTACAAACACACCGTCCTCTAAAACTTTTAACTCCATGCCCATTGCTATTTTTGCTTCTTCCTTATTTTTTTTTTCTGATGAGACTCTTAATCTTTACATACAACAGGTCTCTTCTTCCCTATATATTCTTTTTCTGATATTATATGTATATATATATGGAGTAGCAAAGTTTTGATTTATTATGGTATGGGGGTTTTGATTTGTTTTCTAACGGGAAAAGGAAATGATAATTGACAGGAACTTTGTGATACTAGGAGGAGAGGAGGGGTTCCAAATGCTCGTTGATGCCTTGGTTTGGGATTCAGATGCCTTACGTTGTTGCATATTGCATCATGTTCCTTCAATTGGCCATGCTTGTCTTTGGGAATCATGGATCACTTAATCTCCTGGGAATGTTAAAATCAGAAGTAACTAATATTTCTCATCCATTTTCTAAGAATTTTCAGCTGTGTGTGTGTGTTTTTTTTTTCGTTTCTATTTTAAATCTTACAGGCAGAGAAGGTATTCAACCAGGACATGTTTTTCAAGAAGACTGTCAAATATGTTGGAGAGCCAATAACCCACTTGGAATCTATTGCTTCCTCTGCGGTATTTCTTCCTCCCGGTGCTGCTCTTCGTAAATCAAAGTTAATGAAGATTTACTTAGATTTCTTCGTTTTCGTTGATTATATCTTTGAACGCAGATTCATAATTAAATATCTTCGTTTTCGTTGATTATATCATTGAAGAGCAGCTGAAGAAAAGCCTGTCTTCTGTTCAAATAAATGGAGGTGAAACTTTAAATGTGTAGCACAATAAGAGCTCTGCTTCTGTTCAAATAAATGGAGGTGAAACTGTAAATGTTGGAATGGAGGTAGCTAATTCGGAAGTAGAATACATTGAATCTGAGAACTTGAGTGATCTAGAAGATGTTGATACATGTCTTAAGGTATAATTTACTTTCAGTTTACACTTCAATTTCTAATATTTGGTGTACTGTTTGCTGATTTGCATATATACCTATTGCAGAAGCTCTTACCTGGACTTGACTTTAAAGATTGGATTCTGGTTGTTGAAACACTCAATAATGTTCGTTGATTATCAGTATTCCATAAGGAAAGAATGCATAGTATGCTGTAAGCCTCCAATTCTTACTTGGTTATCTGACTAGAAATTAAGACTAGAGAATCGGGTGTCTTAGATTTAATTTGACTAGTGCATTCTGTTCCTTGTTCTAATGTGCAGGGGTGATTTGATCCCTCTTGTAGTTAAGTCCTTGAAGAATCCTAGGTATTATAAAGATACTCACTGAACATTTATAATTTACCATTATGGTGGGGGATTTTTACTGCAAACAAAGGGTCAAAATTTAAAGAAGATTGCATGAAAACCATATGGCAACGAGTGGACTGTGAGAGATCCTATAAAAGTGTGAGAGACGGATTCGTTTTTGTGATAAGGCAATAAAGAGAGTAGGTCCAAAGCCAAAAAAAGAAAAAAAAAAATGATGAGTAATTATTTCACCAATATACTCAACTCATTAATGATTATTTTGATGTATAATCTTTTATAACTTTTTTTTCCTTATTTTATCTGGAAGGAAGTCCATTTTTTTTCCAGTCTTAATCAGGGTCCATGGCCCCTTGGTTAAATGGGAAATTTTCATTTTTAGTCTCATACAAAGTTCATGGCTTCGTCCCTGTTCTGCAGAATACTGTACATGGAGTTTTTCTGAAAATAGAACAGCATAGTTAGGAAGTCATTTTATGCTTAATGTGCTAGTAATTTGTTGGTAAGTAGATGAAGTTTTTGTTTATTTGAACTTTGGTTTTACTTTATGCTAAATGTTGGTAGGGCATATACTAGTTGATGTACAGGCTCGTGACTGGTAGCATGCCCGCATTTGTCTACATGTATTATGTGCCTGTCAATTATTATACATGGTTTAATCAAGCTCATAACCAGTTGATGTAAAAAATTCATTTGATTATGCTGTGCTGGGTGGATCTTCTAAAATTGCTGCCATTCTTGTTACATATCCATTTCAGGTATGCATCCTTATAATTGGTGTGAAGTCTTTGTATAACCTCATTTTCTCTTCGTTGGCTGGTCATGATGCCTTATGAGGTGTGCGAAAATTTTTTTTCAAGTTATTCGAACTCGATCATAGGTAAACGAGAAGTTAAATCCTTTCATTTACAAATGCAAAGTACTATATTTTATCACAGTCTGTAATTTAAATCCCATTATTGAGTTTAGAGCCATGGTATTAGTCTAAGTAGAATGCGAATTCGAATTGAATTATGCAATGGAAAAGCTTTACATATTGTATTGCGAAAAGTCGTATCTCCATAATTGAAATCTTCCTTTTCCATTTGTGGAGTTGCCTGAGAAGGTATGGATTGTCTCATTTTTTATTTTTAAAGAATTTTAAAATCAGAAGTACATATTCTTCATCTTGGACAGTAACCTAGCTTGGTTATCCAATACGAATACTGTAGGTAAGGTTGGCAGTTGATGCTATTTTAATGGCTGAGGGTGCTGAACGAAAAGAGCATATGGGTATTAAGGTGATTTTTTTAAGTGTTTCTAACTTTTTTTGAATAATTAAATTGGGGTTTTCTTTATCTGAAATATTGATGGATGTTTTGGCATTTGAATTTCATGATTAGGGTTTAACGAAGCTTCTAGCAGACAATGCGCCAAAGGCCATGAAGGAACAAAAATTAGAGAGCTATTTCGGCCGCAAGATTGCCATGTAGTTACTCAAAGAAGGCAGATGCTACTGTAGTTACTCAAGATTGCCATGTAGTTACTCAAAGAAGGCAGATGCAAGAAGCCATGGAGGTATTTTTATTTGGTCAAACATGGAGTGATAAGTAAAGTTTTCTTTTGTTGTTTCATCACTATGGAAAATTAAGGTGCTGTTGTTTTTATTATTAGACTGGAAATAAGGAGGACATTGAAATAAGGTAGCCAAAATTTTGTCACCTGTCAGTAATATATACTTGTAGAGTTCAATCAATTCAACGCCGCAAGAAAACGGAAGCGTATGTATAATAACTGTATTTGTAGTACTGATTTTTGTTATATAATAATGAAAGGAATATATGTTCTTTTCCCGTATAATGAAATTTATTTATTTATTGTTAGGAAATTTAATTGTTTATGTTAATTTATTTATTATAGGTGAATGTTGAAATTTATTACTATAATTTAATGTTGAAACTTATTACTATAATTTATTTTACTTTTATTGTTAATGAAAAGTAATACATTCAAAATAAAATTTGACCTTTCCATTTGTTATTACAAAAATTTATTTAATAAAAAGCGGAATGGCACTTTTAGCGGCGTTTGTGAAAAAAGCGCCGCTAAAGGTCTTGATCTATAGCGGCGTTTGTGAGAAAAGTGCCGCTAAAGTTCCGATCTATAGCGGCGTTTGTGGGAAAAGCGCCGCTAAAGGTCCTGATCTATAGCGGCGTTTTTGGGAAAGCGCCGCTAAAGGTCTTGATCTATAGTGGCGTTTGTAAAAAAAGCGTCGCTAAAGTTAGCGACGTTGTCATTAGCGGCGTTTTTTGCGGCGCTTGTCAAAGCACCGCTAAAGGTCTTAAAAAGCGCCGCTAAAAGCCTGTTTTGATGTAGTGAAATATTCTCTGAATGTCTGGTGTGCTAATTTGGAATATCAAAACTCTCAACACATTTAATTTATTTTTAATTTATTCTTGATGATTTAATATAATAGACCCTAATTTATAATTTTAAGTTTATATTAAATCTTGTACCATTTTTACCATTATTCCTGCTTAATTACCAAAATTATGTTTGGCTCCAACCGAAGACTTACCTTCACCACTGATTAAGATGCTTAATGTCTGGGCGGTGGAAATTTGGTCTCTTTTATAATACTAAAACCCTTTTGGCTTCTATACCTTTTCCTCACCATGTCTTTGTTCCCATCCAATTAACTAAATGCTGTCGGCTTTGTTGTTACACTCAAATGTTACTTCCATCCTGTCTCTCAAAAGTCAAAACCCCACACACAAACAGCTGGAATATCATATGCAGTGACATTAATATCCAACATTTGATAGACTTGGCATATATTATGATTAAATGGACTATGATATGTATAAATTCCTAGAGACTCAAACTAAATTGCTGCATTTCACACTGACCAAAGAGGTTAGCTAATTAAAAATTTTCTGCAAAACTGAAACCAGTGCACATGTTAAAAGCTTCATCATCACATGCACATGACACCTTCAATGGCTTCTATAAGTATTTGGTTCACTCCTAAGTCACACAGCACCTGGCATATACAACAATGGGTGTTATGAGGAGATCAAATGGTTACTCAAAGGTGAATAAGGAAGACCCAGAAGACATTATCCATCGACGAGCTCAGTTCTTGATCTACAAGGTGACGGAACAAGCTGATTGTAGAAGAAAACCATCGTTCCTAGGAATGAGATTGTGTAGGCTAAAGGTGAAGATTGGTGCAAGGTTGAAGAAGCTAAGGAAGTGTGGTGGCGTTTATAAGCAGGTGGTTGATGGATTGAAAACTTGGAGACGCTTGTTTAACAACAACAACAACAAGAAGCGTGGTGGTGGTGGAACCATTAATGCCACCCTTCCTCGTCCTTTGTTCACTTGATATATACATGCATATGTTGTGGTTTTCTTGATTTTGCAGTGAGAAATTTTGATTGTTTCAAGTGTTGGACTTGGCATTAATATCAGAGTTTTCAGGATTTATGTTACTCCAGTTGTTTCTAATCTCTTGAAATACTCGAAATTGATCATAGGTGTGTGAAAATAAGATTTTGTGAAAACCCTTTAAATAAATAAAAACCTTAAAAAACCAATAAAATTACAACTTGCAACTCGCAGTCAAGTAACATATATTTTTGAAAGTCGATTAAGTCTTAACTCGATTGGTATGAGTACTATTGTCAATGCAGAAGGATGTAGATTCGAGTGCGCTAAAGCGCATTATTCTCTTATTTATGAGTTGGGGTGAGCTATGAATAATTTTAAGCATTATATTAAAAAAAATCAAAACCTATAATAAAATTACTAAAAAAAACTTTATATTCTCAAAAATATGCTTCAAGAACTGTGCATATGCCTACCAATTTGTAGCTGGCAACATAAGCACCTTTGCAACAAACAACAAAGTGATGTTTGGAATAAAAAATCAAATCCATTATTTATTTGTGTCAAATTATAAAGTACAAATTTGAATATTAAATTATATTTTAATTCTACTTTTAGTTTCAGAAAGATTCTACTTTTTTTTAATTTAAAATTTTAGATCCAATTATTATCACGGTTAATTTTTTTCTATTAAATTTATTAATGTGACATTTTGAAATTAAAAAAAAAATCACATGTTAATCATGTAACAATAAAAATAACATTGAAAATGTTTATATGGATTTTTTTCTTAAAAACATTCATTTGAACTCATCATGCTCGATAATATGTTTTTTTTTGTTGGAACATTGTCCCTAAGAAAAATTGATGTTAGTATTTTGATTGAAATAGTTAACAATATTAAATATTTAGACTAACTAATGATATCATAAAATTAAAAAGTTAAAATTGAAATAGTTAATTATTTTGAAATAAATAGTTAAAATGTAATGGTTACAATATGCTTCAAGTTATTTATTTATTTACCTTTTTGTATATTTGGAATTTAATATTTATTTTTAAGAATTTAATCCCTTTTATTTTTTAAATTTAAAAATTCAGGTCCAATTGTTAATTTGCTGGTGCGACATTCTAATTTTTTTTCTTAAATACTCACTTAATAATAATGTCACAAAAAATAACTTTATAATGGACTTGAATTTAATAACAAAAAAGTTAATGATATTAACAACTCTTTAAATTTAGGTTAACATATTAATTAGAATAAAATATTTAGAGTAACTAATGACATTATAAACATTGAAGTACTAAATTATATAAACAATTCAAGTACAAAGATGAAATCTCAAATTTTAATAAAGAACAAAATTGAAATTTAACTATTTTTATATAATTAAAAAATGGAGGGACTAAATTGAAAATTAACCATTATTGTTAAGAATGAAGAAAAGTCTTCATAACAAACTTCTTTATATCTTAAAGTCAAGCTTGATATCACATGTTGAATGTGAATTGGGTTATTCTATCTTCATAACAAACTTCTTTCTTAAAATATCCATACTTCTTTTTAAGTAAGGTAGATAGAAAAAAGAACATTCAAAAGAGATCCGATCCGTGGAGTTCAATATCACTATTGGATACCGAAAGTTTCCAAAAAAAAAAAGCTATATCTATTACTAAAGGTAGTCTTGAACACAAGCATGTTGAAATGAAAGGGTTACCTCCACAACTGCAGACAGTGTACTGCGCGTTCAATGTGAAATATTGAGGCATGTCCCGACAGCATTTATACGTCTCTGCAACCCAAGGTCACAACTTAAGAGTAAGACTAGCCTCAAATGCTATCCGAAGACCACCCTCAGTTGAACTATTGTTCTCCTTTTCATGCATGTAGTACTTTATAAACAATGAGCTCATGCCCACGTCTTAGGCTCTAAGCACCGACAATCTAACTGAACAAAGGCAATTTGGATTTTATTGGCTGCTTACAAAACTTCCAACAGGCTTAAGCCAAAGTCTTGCAACTGGAATAAAAATTCTTATAAATAGATATCCAATCAAAATTTACATGGTATACTCAAATACTTATGTAGATACAACATAACTTTTTCTCTTGCACCCAAGTAGCCTTTTTTACAAAAATATTATTACAGAAAACATGCAAGAATTGTTATATGATCAGATACATGGACTTGAGTCTGCATCTGGTTGAACATTCCATTAACAGGTGGTCATGCCTGAATCAGTGTTAAACTTGAGAGGATTTCATCCATTTGTCCTTAAGAAGACTGATCTTATATCATACAGTTCTGGAGAAAAGACTGAATCAGCCTCGAACTAGAGTATCATCATGGTCAATGAAGAAGCGATGAGAAGATAAACTGCAGCATATTCATTGTAAAGTCCTGCAAGAGAGAATGAATACTCAGAGAGTGAAAGAGGCATAGATTGTGTGTCAACCTTATGTTCAACAACATAACTCAGCTACTTGACATAAATTGAACTATTAGAGTCTACATGGCAAGACATATGTAAATTCCTCTCAACTCAAAGAGATTACAATTATTCGAGTAAAATGATCTATTTCTTACTGCTTTGAGCATTTGTTGCCGCAGGTAGTGCAGGGATTCTTACAGCTGCAAGCCAAAAACCCAGGTGAAATGAATGAAAGATGAAAAGAGAGGTAAAGAGCATCATGGTAATATGAAGTCATTTTCTAATATAGATTATATTTTAGCAGCTAGCAGTAAACTTAGAGAGTACATACTTTTATTGCATGATGAAGCTGGTAGAAGTGATGGATTGGGCCATGGAGCTGGAATATTATCATTTAGATCGCAAATGAAACTGATTCCAGAAAACTTATCGAATGTCGCATCAGAGGGCAAGCTTGGCAGGAGACATCCAGATACTAAAAGCATGAGAAAAAAAATACATATTATGCACTTTATTATAAATAATCAAGCACGTCTTAGATAATCTAGGCATATGAGAAATATTATTGCTTTGAGAAAATATAAGTCACAGGATTTTGCACTTCTTTAAGGTGCAAGAAATAGGAAGAATCCTGAGTGTTGTAAGCATCTTACCCTGACTTCCAACTGATGTGTACAAGTTTGTAATCAGTATCGAAATCGATCGTGATGACAAAAAGAAATAAGTGTTAGTAATAGTACCAGATCAAAATTGTCACTAAAGATCATTATTAGAGGTGCATATAAAAAAACAAAACTAACCTTGAAGAGAGAAATCCTTGAGGCTTATATGACATAGGCTATAAACATTTTTGGTGATATTATATGTCTGTAGCTTCAACCCCAGTGCGGTAGCACAATCCAAAGCTTGTAAGTTGGTGATGAGGGTCTGCTTTTGCAAATGAGAGACATAGCTATCCATAGCATCACAACAAGCAGTCTGGCTACTTATTCCATTTCCACAGCTATTTGCCACATGCCTCATATTGGGGAAAACAAGAGGGCAAACTGAAGCAGAAAACAACATAAGAAAAATATAAAGACAAAGAAGTAACGAAAATTTGTATGCTACTCAATATCGAAAGGGATGTTCTTACATGCATAGGTGAATCCTATCTATGTATAAGAAATTCCAAACTCACCTTTGTTAACATTGCAATTGGTTAGTCCTCTAAGAACTTCCTTTGCACGATAAGGGTTGAGTTTACTTGCCAACCACCGAAGGACAACGGTTTTACAATCATTTACTCTTGTCGAGTACTCCGGTAAAACATGGGTTCCATCCATGCTCAAAGGATCAGAAGATTTCAATGCAATCCTTGTTGCAGCATCTGATATGGCACCTTGACAAACTTGGTCACAACATTCTTTCACAGGATCGATCTTTTCACATGAAGCAAGAAGCTCAGAAGAATTTACAGTGTTCTCAAATTCATCAACATCTTTTACTGGGCACGATGCTTCAGTAAGGTTTGATGGATGAATCAAGCAGACCTGCTTGAGATCATCGCTAGCACCCTGGCCTTCCAAGACTTGCTCAATATCTGAAAGGCAAGGTTTCGCAAGGGTTCTGTTTAAAGCAAGCACACCGGTCTCTTTACTTAATTGACCAACAAGAATCACGAGGGTCGCATGCAACTGAGGACAACATATTACATTAGCCAACAATGGAGCAAATGCAGCCCAACAATCAGTTGAGGTCATGGTCATTAAGCTTTGAGAAGCAGTGAAGTTTAACATACAAAGTCCTACAAAAGGCCAAGTACAATAAGTAATTATACACTTAAATCTCAATTGTTTTGACATTCCAATGTTACGAACCAAGTAACAAATACCTGATAATTTCGGAATAGTACTATTTGTAAACGGTGACAACGGAGAAGGTGCAAGAAGAGGAAGAAATGGCTGAGGAGCTGCACTCGGAGTAATTTCAGGTAAGAAAGCATCTGCTCCTCTTTGTGTTAAGATATAACTTTTAAGTTGAACCACAGGGCTGGATAAACATTCATGGAAGCCTGAAAGGAGAGAAAGGATGAAATTATCATACACTTTACCATGAAGTTTCTGGTTTTCAACAAGTACAAATAATAGTAGAGCAGACAAATGTCATTGACAAGACATGTCTCATGTATGTTCCTCATATATCAAGCTATAACAATTCCCATTTCTCATTACAACATCAACGAAAGCAATTTACAATTAGTCAAGAGATCTCAAACACCTCCATGGTGTAATGTGGAGTTCTTTCAAATAGTTTTAATCACCATCATACATTTCTAAGCACTGGTTTTGCTAAACAGAGTAACAACTAGAACACCTATTTGTGGGTAAGCAATTAA
This sequence comes from Gossypium hirsutum, assembly GCF_007990345.1. Classification (NCBI taxonomy): domain Eukaryota; kingdom Viridiplantae; phylum Streptophyta; class Magnoliopsida; order Malvales; family Malvaceae; genus Gossypium; species Gossypium hirsutum. Next base: position 56,579,507 of record NC_053442.1, read on the forward strand.
AAGAACTCAAATTTGTAGCTCTTTACTGGAAATTGCAGTAATATTTTCTAGGAAGACCCTTCCCCACACAAATCCAAGAAGAATCCATTTCTCTAACCCTAAATATACACAGAAAAATTTAAGAAATCTAGGGCTAACATTTCCCCGTTAGTAAAAAAGAACAACTGAAATTTTGGAAACAATGACCCAAGTACCCAATTATTGAAACTAACAGATCATGCTAAAATAAAAAAAACCCAAATAAGCAAACAAGAAAGCAAAATCACCCACAGGCGAAAAGCATAAACAACTCAAGGAATAGCATAGTGAGGAGAGACACCCCTGCACTCATAATCTTCTTCTTTCACTTAGTAATAAAAGTAAGGTTGGAAAGAAAGCTTAAAGGAAGCCAAAAATGGAAAAGAGATTAGGAGAATGGTTAAGACGTTAGGAGAGTTTGGGAATGTGAAAAACTAGAGGAGGAAGACATGGCAGACAGAGAGAAGAAGAGAGCCCAAAGAAGCCATGAATGAGCTTCAAAGAGTGGTGGGGACTAAAAAGAATTAAAGCAAAGCAGCGAGCAGTAATGACTAATGAAAATAGCTGTCCTCTTGAAGGAGAGTAGGCCCTACACTCAAATTAAATACTCTCAGACTCACCTACTAGTTTCCCAGTATTAAAGCTAATTTTTTTAAATAAATATAAAAAATAAGGGTTGTAAATTATTTTTTAATATATTATTAATATATACTTTTATAAATATTATAAAAATTTATAAAAAATCTAATAAATTACAAAAATTATATTTTAATAAAATTATAAAATATTAAAAATATATAAAATTATAAATTTTATTTATTGGTTCCTTGTTTTTGGAAATTAAATCCCTAAAAAAAAACATGGCATTAGATCAATAGTTGGATAAACATGTCAGAATCAATATTGTTTGAACTGGACTGGAATCGGCAAGAGTACCGGTTCAAAGAAAGTGATTAAGGTAGTTGATTCGAGAATTGGGTTGTTAAACTGATTTTTTTACTTTTTATTTTTTAATGATTTATTTAATTGAATCGGATGGACCAATCGAATCAGCGAACTAGTAGCCTAACCATTTCAACCACCAATTTGATTTTGAAAACTTTGGCCAAAATATTTCGTATTGATATATGCTAATAGTTGGCTAATGAAATTTTAGTTTGAGTATCTAACTGTACAAAAAAAATACTTTATATCATACAATACTTAACAAACAATTTTCAATGTCTAAACTATTTAATTATACTTAAAAAATTAGAGATAAAAATTTTAAAAATAAAAAAAAATTTATCTGTAAGAAGGATGAGGTCTCACAATTATCGTTTTATTGTGGAATATTGAGAACATTTTATTCAACATGAAAATAACCTTAATGATTTGGTGATTATTTCCATTATCCAACTATTAGTGTGATGTACTGTTCATTATAATTTTAGGGATTTATATGATTTTTTTATAATTTCTATTTTAAAAAAATATAATTTACTAGATATTATAATTTTTTATGAATATCTATACGTTTTTCTATTTTAAAATACGTTTTTATAATTTTTTATTTTAACCTTTTTATAAGTTTATATTAATTTTAATTTTTTAATATTTGTAATTTTAAATAAATATTTTATTTTTATGAAAAAAAATATAAGATTAAATCAGAAGTTGACACATGTTACCATTTGACTGACACGTCAATTTATTTTATTGGTCAATGTGGTCAAAAAGGGAAATCGTTAATGGAGGGACTTAATTAAATTTTTTTGTTACCGCTAGGGGCTTAATTGGGTGCAGATTAGTGTAGGGGATTAATTGATTTTTTTTTTCGTTTTCTTTTAAGAGCTTTTTTAACCTATAACCCTCTATTTAATTTTTAGAATTAATTTTATTTAATTTAAAAAAACCTTGAGTTTTTATAAGAAATTGAATTATTCAGCAGCAAAGATACCTAAGTTTTTTCTATGTAACTCAATTCTATGTAAAAACTTAAATTTTTCATTTTTATTTTCAAAAACTAATCTTAATTCTAAAAAAGGGTCTAAAAAGGGGAAAAAGAAAAAGAAGGAAATTAAGAATATAAAATGATTTTCCCTATAAAAACCCAAAATTTTCTTATAAAAATCAAGTAATTTCCTGTATAATTGGAAAACAAAAAATTAATTCTAAAAATAGGCAAATTAAAAAGACAAAATGAGTGATCAATATGAAAACTTATTTAAGTTGAGTGACTAAAATGAATATTTAATTAAGGGCAGCTACGGGTGACCAAAATGAAAACGGTTGTTAATGGCAATGCCTAAAATGCAAACTTTTTCATTTTTGGTGATCAAAATGAAAACTTATGAAAGTTAGATAATCAATTGTGTAGTTTACCTTTTAAACTAATTGGATCCAAATCTAAGGTTGAAAAAACAAGGCTTAATACCACTTTTGACCCCTATACTATAGTTAAATTATCACTTTGATACCTATACCATTTTTTTGTTAGTTTAGCGCATATACTTTCATTCTGTTAACCTTTATTACCCCGATCCAAATTTCCGTTTAAAAAAAATTTTAAACCAGCCAATAACATGCCACATCAAGAAAAAAATCACATAAAAATGTTTAAAAATATAAAAATATAAAAAAATCCACCCCAAAATATTTAAAATTAGAAAATTATAAAAAATAAAAAATCATAATATATTTAAAAAAAGTATAAAAATTAAGTTTATAAATATGCAAAACATCAAAAAAAAAATTTAAATTTTCATAAAATTTTAAATTTTTGTTTATTTGAAATTTGGTAACACCCCTAACCTATCTCCGTCACCGGATTAGGGTTATGGAGCATTACCGTACAATAAAAAATATTTAAACATTTTAACATTCAATAATTTAAATCATATCATAAATCATTCATACACATACATACTGTCCCTAAATTGAGTCATCGAGGCCTTAAAAATAGCTTAGAAGCAAACTGGGACCAATTTGAAACAATTTGGAAAGTTTAGGAAAAAGTTACAAAATTTGCAAAACAAGGGTCACACGATCGTGTCACACGCCCGTGTGCCAGGCCGTGTAACTCACTGACTTGCACCTTTAAGAAATCATTAGATGACACACGGCTGAGTCACACGCTCGTGTCTCAAGCCATGTGGACCCAAATTTACCTAAAATCAAGTCATTTCAAAACCATGTCATGCATAAACATTTAGACCAATAATGCACACTTTGAAAGCACCAAAACCTCACCTAAACACACACATATTTATACCATTCTCAAGACCCTAATTCAACTAACCAATATGTCATTCAAAGGCACCACATTATATCAAGACATCAAGCATCAAAACATGTCAATATTGTACCAATTCATACATGATAACCTATTCAATTACTTACCTAAAACATACCACATATTAACCATTCTTTAACCAATAAATTGTACCAACATGCCATAGATATCCTTTATCAAGAAGTGACCAAAAGCACTTACACAAAACACACATTTTAACTCTATTAAGCATACAAGAACATCAAAGCTCAAACATATCAAGTTACCATTTACATATTTATCAAAAACACCATTATAAACCACCCTATACATGTAACACCCCTAGCCCTTATCCGTCACCAGAACAGGGTTGAAGAGCATTATCAAACTTTTCAGGTCAAATACGAACATTTCATAACATTTAATATACATATAAAAAACCAATCATAAATCACTCATACTGTCCCTTGTATGAGCCCTCGAGGCCCAAAATACGCATTAGAAATAAATCAAGACTAAACCGAAAGCTTAGAGAATTTTTCCCAAAATTCCAAAATTTTCCATAAGTGCAGAGGACATACGCCCGTGTGGCTAGGCCATGTATGCATTCAATGTGAGGCACATGGCCGTGTCCCAGCCCGTGTCCATACCCGTGTAACTCTTTGACTTAGGTCATACGGGCAAGCCACACGCCTGTGTGCTAGGTCGTGTGATATGAAATTAAGGTGCAGAGGTCACACGGCCAAGCCACATGCCCGTGTGCTAGGCCGTGTGCAAAAACCTGGGCATTCTGTTTCTAAATTTTAAATATGCAAGGGACACACGGCCAGACCACACGCCTATGTGCTAAAGGCCGTGTGTCACACACAGTTGAGACACACACCCGTGTCTCTGCCCGTGTGGACAAAGATAGGTCATTTCAAGGCCACTTTTCTCACCCATTCTTGATTTCAACCTAAACATCTCAAATTTCATACACATAAGCCATAACAATGCCTTCAAAACAACCAATTCCTAGCTCTAATATTGTCATATTATCACATATATCCTAACATTCTAATTTACCACATTAGTCAATTCACTTATACACCTATAAATCATCCATCACCTAACTACTCCAGACACATATATCAAACATGATTAAACCATACCTATATAAGTTGATTGGGAATATAAACAAAATATAATTCTTAACATTTACAGAAGCCAATCCAACCCTATACATGCCATATAAACCATAATATATGTTGTAAAAACTATCGGAACAAGTTGATAGTGTGGCTTGATGTGTTGGTCCGATCTCCCGACCTCACGTTATTCTACAAGGACATTAAACAACACAAGTAAGCTTAATGAAGCTTAGTAAGTTTGATGGATTTAAACATATATCTTACCGAACCTACTACAACATATCAAATTAAATAAATTCATTCAAAGTAATTTCTCTGTCAATCACAACTTCAATCGATGAATACACTTATTTAAGATTAATACCAATAACAACAATAAGTCTTCCAAAATCAATTTCTTATGTCACTTACCAAATCTTACCAAATCGGAGAACGACTTACGTATATAAGTACATCATTTTTTGAAGTTCGAAGGCTGAATTGAAACACATAAGTGTTAACAGAAACCCATAAGGGTTGAACGGAAGCTCGTAAGAGCTAAACGGAAACCCATAAGGGTTAAACAGAAGCTCAAAAGAGCTGAACGGAAGCTCATTAGGGTTAAATGGAAACTCATATGAGTTAAACAGAAGCTCGTAAGAGCTAAACGGAAAGTAAACACAGAAGTTCGTAACAAATGCTGAACCTCAGTTTACTTGGGCAATTTTTCATCAATTCTTCATTTGCTGTTTTTCGCCATAAAACGATTGTACCCAATCCAGCGTTCCATTTGTTTTGAGCATTCAATTCAAATTCATGATTTTAACAATATTTTATTTTCAACAATAGATATAAATAAATACATAATACCATTCATCCATTTAAAATATAAACATTAAATTTTAACCATACGAACTTACCTGAGTTAAATTGTAAAATTTGTAGTAGTTCAATGACTATTCTTCTAATTTCCCTTTTTCACGATTGTCTACAGACTCTTGATCTAAAATATAAAATTATTCATTTATTAGCATATATTTCAGTTCCAATTCACTTTAAAATTAATACCCCTCAATTTTCAAAATTACACAATTACCCCAACTTTTACAATTTTTTCAATTTAGTCCCTTACTAATTAGTCTATCAAATGAGCTAATTTTTCTCAACTGACAATTTATCTAAGTATTCTAGGCTATCATACAGACTTTGATAAATAGAAATTTAATATCAAACCCTAATATTTAGTCCTTTCACAATTTAGTCCTAAAATCAATATCTATCAAATTCACTTTATAAAATCATCATATAACAAAATTAAAGCTCTAAATCCATGTTAATTCATCAAAAAAAATTCAGTATTCATCAATGGTAACTTTCAAAATTACCCATAAAATAAAAAATTAATGAAATAGCTAGTTGGACCTAGTTGTAAAAGTCTTAAAAATACAAAAATTTCAAGAAAAGAGCAATAATTGAACTCACATTAAGTTAAAATATGAAAACCAGCTTTTGGGGACCCTCCTATGGCTTTTTTTAAGTGAGAATCTTGAAGAAATTCCTAGAAACTCTTTTAATTGTTAGTTTATTTGTTTAATTTTGCCAAATTTTCCCATTTTTCCCTTAGTTCACACTAATTTCATGATTTTCTTCTGCTTATGCCACCTCAACTATCCCCTTTGGGCTATTTTGCTCTTTAAGTCCTCTCTTATTTATTTATCAAGCCATTTAATGACATTTCTTTTAATTTGTAAGTTTTGCATCTTTTTCAATTTAGTCCTTTTTAATTAATTAACTATCAAAACGTTAAAATTTTCTAACGAAATTTTAATACTACCTTAATGACACTCCATAAATATTTTGATAAATATTTATGGTTCGATTTATAGAATCGAGGTCTTGGTACCTCATTTTCTAAACCACTTAACCTAATAAATCCTTATAAAATACAAATTACTAATTCAAAAATATTTCCAAAATCACATTTAGCTCGTAAATACTAAATAATAAAATTTACGAGCTTACTCGTCAGATTTGGTGGCCTTGAACTACTGTTTCTGACACCACTGAAAATCAGGCTATTATAATACATGTTAATATTGCCATTTCCAAACATAATAACCTAGTTCAAATATGAACTAAAACATGTCACAAGTAACTATTTTCAAACCATCATCAACATGCCAAGAGAACCATATCAACAAATGCTTTCAGTAATCAAATTCACATAACTTGGTAAGGCACTAAGATGTACCAAACCAACATAACTTTCCAAAGCTTATAAATACCAAAACACCATTAACACATACACCATAATACCATTACAAATCACCCTATACATGCCACTATAAACCTTAATCAAATTCCTCAACAACTATCGAGTTGTTCACTGAATAGTGTGATAGATTTCCGACAAACTTCCAACTGATCGAGCTTCCGATAATTTGTAAAACAAGGAAAATAACTACATAAGCAATGAATGCTTAGTAAGCTCGTATAAACATAAAACATAATCTACCATTTCAATAATGAAATTTATAGAAAAAGTACAAACCGTTACCAATGCTGTAAGCTTAGTAAAAGCCTATACAACACCATCAAACTCGCAAGTTAGCATACTTGTTCATGATACATATGAGATCAATCATGTATAAACAAAACATTTAATTCATCATCGTTACCATAAGATCATGATTCAATTCATTTGCATATTTATCATTTCCAATACCATAAGTTTAGTACAAGCCTATTCAAGCATCATCAAACTCACATTTTAATAGGTTTATCAACAACATATATAAACTCATTGTAATGGCCTAAATTCAAGGTTATCGGAACAGTAGTTTCGTAGCCACAAATCTGATTTAAAGATAAATTATTTTAATATTTTTGCATGAATATTGATATGATAGGAAAATCGTATGAAAATATAGATAGAATAATTTTACCGATTTAGTGGTTAGTTAGAAAAAGAAATTATTGAAGAATTGGGTAAAAACAAGGTATCGAGACCTTGATCTCGTAAAACCGAGTCAAAAATATTTTTATAAATATTTATGAAATGTTAGTAATATGGTATTAAAATCTCGTTAGAAAATTTTAATGTTTAGGTAGTCAATTAAGTGAAAATGACTAAATTGAAAAGGGTGTAAAAGTTACTAGAAGGATTAAATAGCTCAATTGTTAAATGATGAGGGACATAAATTGAAAATAAGCCCAAAAGGAGATATTTTGGGCGGCATAAGCTGAGAAAAATCAGGAGAATTGGTGAAATAAGGGTAAAATGGGAAAATAACAAATTTTACTAACATAAAAATGGGACCAAATTAGAATATCTAGAATTCTCTTTATTTTCTGCATTCTCATCAGACAAAAATGTCCTAAGGGTTTATTCAAGCTGGTTTTTCATAATTTTTGCACCAATTGAGTTAATCCTTACCTTTATCTTGTAATTTTTGTGTTTCTAAGACTTTTACAACTAGGTCCTATTACTAAATTCATTAGTTTTTGATTTTATGAATGAAATTGAAAGTTGCTATGAATATGTGCTGGAAGTTTATGATGAAATAGCATTAAATTGAAGCTTTAATTTGTTTATGAGATGATTTTATTAGGTAATTTCAATAGAAATTGATTTGTAGGACCTAATTGTGAAAAAGTTTGGAATTAATGCCTAGTGCTAAAATTATGATTTCCAAAGGTTATAAATTAGTTTAAAGTGATATAATAAAGTGTTAATTGAGAAAAATAAGCTCAATTGAGAGGTTAATTGTGCAGGGATGAAATTATCATTTATTGAAAGCTTAGGGGAAAAATGGTAATTAACAGCAGTAGCAGTCTAATTTTGAAAAATCACCAAAAATTTTAGAGATTGAATTATAAAATGAATAAAATATGAAATTAAAGCTTATTGAGTCTAGTTTCTTATAAAAGAAACGGTGTAAGCAATGAAATTGTAAATCATGAGATATAATAGATTTCGTGAGACAAGGTCAAAATGAATTTGGGTTCCCCTGTTCTGATTTTGGAAACTCATAAAAAAATTGGAGAAAAATAATTAAGGGCTTAAATTTAGATGTTTAAAATCTTTAATGAGTCTATTTTCAAAAGAAATAAACGAGAACATCAGCTGAATTCTGTACAATGAGATAATTAATTTTTAGTGAAGAGGGGTCGAAATTGTCGAACAGTGAAATAGGGGAACTTTAAAGAATAAACTGTACTTATTGGCTAAACAAAAAATTCTGAAAATTTTATGGTAAGAAGATATGTGAGTCTAGTTTCAGAGAAAATTAGCGGATCTTAATTTGGAGTTCTGTAGCTCAAGATATAAATAATTTAGTGACTATAACTCAGTGAGACAACTTTGAATGCACTATAAATAATAATGGAATTATAGAGAATGTTACATATGAAATTGAAATGTAGTAGATTAATGATTAAATTTATTTATTTAGATCCAAAAAATTCAAATACGAAGCTAGATCGAGGAAAAGAAAAAGTTCGGGATTAGTAGATTTTTATTTACGAACAAGTATCGAGGTAAGTTCGTGTAACTTGAATTATATTCTTAAATGCTTGAAATATATTTTTCTTGATGTGAATATGATTTGGATATTTATTGTATGATAATTGATGAAGTATTGATATTCTTGATGAAAAGAGAAAATAAATCCCGGTTGAATGGAAGGAAAATTCGATGGATCTTTGAAAAGGAATTGACGGTAAAAAGGATCTAGCCCGGACGGGTGATCCTATTCTGATATAGCCCTCCCGAAGAATATGTGGAAAATGGATTTAGCCCGGACGGGTAATCCGAATTAGGGTCTGAATTTAGCCTGGACTGGTAATTCAGATCCAAGCTCATTAGAGTAATTGTCATTGCAGGGGATTTAGCCTGGACTAGTAATCCCGACAATACTCTATGAGTTTATATTACAGGGGATTTAGCCTGGACTGGTAATCCCCCTGTAAAGATGAGGTTCGCGGGAGTGTGCTCTCTGAAATGGAAATATGCGCACATGAATATGAATTGATGGGCCTAGATTTGTACACTAAAGTGTACCTTTGAAAATCCATCGAAATTCTGAGAAATTCAACGGGATAAATATGAAAAAATAACAAGAGAATGGAAATCATGGAATTGATGACCTCATCAATCATGGTATATATTATTGATACATGGAAATTATTGGACTAATTTGAATGTTGAGTGTGTGCATGATAGGGGAATAATGTATTGAATGGGTGTATGAATGTTTATTGCATTGTATTGAAAATATTAGGTAAGTATAATTTTTGTTACATGAACTTACTAAGCACAAAGTGCTTACCCTGTTTCTTTTTCCCCTGTTTTGTAGTGTTAAGAGCTCGAAGGTCGAATTCGGTCATAGACGTATCACACTATCAACCTCAAGATCTCGGTATATAAAGAAACTTTATTTTGAAAATTAATGTGAAATGAATGTATGATTATCCATTGGTATGGCTAACAAATTTTGGTTTTGGTATGTGATGAGGTTATCTTATGAATACATTAAATCTATCTTGAAAATATGTTGAAATGGATTGGCTGTGTTGGATTGGTCTTGGTTTAAAATTGCAAGGAAAATTAGATACTTATAAAGGGGTTATATTGAATTAAAAAAAAAAAGACTTTGGGATTTTGCGAAAAATTTCTTATGGTTTCGATTTAATCTCGGTTTGGTCTCGATGTATGTTTTGGGCTTCGGAGGCCCATCCAAGGGACGTCATGACATGTTTCGATAAATGAATAGTATTTAACTCGTAATAATGAAAAATTTATTCGGTAAAATTTGGTAATGCCTCATACCCTATTTCGGCGACGAATACGGGTAGGGGTTATTACACTCATTTACATCATAAGCAGAATTTCATAAAATACATCACATAAGCTTTAGACTCTCTCATATAATCATGAACCTTTCCATTTAGTCACTTACCATTCCATTCATTTTCTTACCCGTTGAACCCTCTAGAATTTCATTAGATACTTGGGAAAGCTTACACAAAGTGTGCCTTTATATATAACCGTAACCTTTTCTTTACATCATTGCTCACATAAGCCATGAAATGGGCCTGCTCACACGAGTTGTTGGTCAGGATGTAAGCTACACGATGTTGTTCACACGAGCTGTGGAGAATCTGCAACAAATGCAAGGCCTCAGCCATCGGTAGGACATTAAAGACTAGCACATGAAACATGAAATCCCTAATGACATGTCATTTGTATTCTAAAAATTCCTAAGGTTCAACCGAGACTAGATATCCATCAATTCATTATAGCAGTGATACGTTTATATATATCGATTCTATTTGCGTTAAAAATACATAATAAACATTCCATTTAGATAATATTACAATAATTACAGTTCATACGAATTTACCTAACTAAATTGCAGCAATGACTAAGTACAGGGGTTATTTGGTAATTTTCTTTTCTCCTCGATTTTCCACTCATTCTTGATCTAAAATAATGATTCCATTCAATTCATTAATTCTATCAGAAAAATCAATTCATTTTATGCAATTAAGTCCATTTTTGACATTTTTACAAAATTGCCCTCAATATTTTACTTTTATACAATGTAGTCCTTAAGTTCAAAATATGAAAATTAACCATTTTTATTCAATTAATCACATTCCAGAATTTAAAATAATTAATTTATATTATAACCCATAATAATGAAAATTTACAAAATTACCCTCAAAGTTTACCCTTTTTGCAATTTAGTCCCCAAACTCGAAATTTGAAATTTCATCATTTTTAATTAAAATTCATGCAAACCAATTTTTACCTATTTTTATAACAGCCCATATTTATCATCCATTTAAAATATTTTCCTTTAATTTTACCATTTTCATAAATAAGTCATTATACCTTAAAATCATCAAAATTTACTTAATAAAATATGTCTATTTAAAAACAAAGCTTAAAAATCTATCATAAACTTTCAAAAACATCTCAAACTCATCCATAGCACATTATAAAACATTTAATAATTTCAAAAACAGAGATACGGGTTAGCTGGGTCTAATTGCAACGATTTCAAAAACATAAAAATTATAAGAAATAAATGAAAAATGAACTTACATGCATCAATTTGGAGCTTGGCCAACCCTTCACTCAAAAAACATGGCTTCCTTCATTATTTTTTTCGATTGGAGAAGAAGAGAAGAAAAGATAGCTTTTGTTTTATTTATCAAATTACCTTTTTACCCTTAAGATTTTAATTTAAAAATTTACAAAGCAAGCCCATAATTTTCCACTATAAATATGCATATTTACCATTTAAGTCCATTAATTCACCTTTTCAAAGCTAATTGATCCAATTAACTAATAGAAATCAACTTTTTCAACTTTTACAATTTAGTCCTTTTCAATTAATTAACTATCTAAACATTAAATTTTCTTAATGAAACTTTAATAAAACCTTAATAGCACTCCATGAATATTTAATAAAATATTTATGATTCATTTTATAGAAACGAGGTCTCGATACCTCATTTTCTAAAACTATTTGACTTTAGGGTCATACCACTTAAACCTAATTATCATTCAAATAACATAATTTTCCAATTCAAAATTTATTTTAATACTATAATTGACTCGTAAATATTAAATAATAATATTTACGGGTTCGCTTGTCAAATTTGTGGTCCCGAAACCACTATTTTCGACACCATTGAAAAACAGGCTATTACAAATTTTAGTTTTTTTTTAGAAAATTTAAGATTATTATGAATTTTATAGTATTTTTTACTTAAAAAATTCAAAATTCCTTAAAAATATTAAAATTTTCATAAAAAATAAAAAACAAAAATTCCTAAAATTTTAAAAAAACCATAAATTTTTTAAAAAATTTCATAAGAATTCTAAAAATTTCTAAAACCTAAAATTCCAAACAAACTAGTATAAAATAAAAAGGCAGAGAATAAAGAACAAAGAACATAAGAGAGAAAAAAGAGAGCGTATTTTATTGATTAATCGAAATATTTACAAAACTTCTCCAAACTCTCTATTTATAGACGTAAGAAGTATAAATGAAGTAGATATCTACTTTTAATGACTATTAGAATTTAAAGTACATCAAAACTCATCTTGATCTTGATGGACATTTACTTAATAAGATATTCATAACACAAACATATTTTTTAGATTTTATAATTTTTTAATTTTTTTTGAAGTTTTACTTATAATTTTTAGATGTTATTTTTGATAATTTTCAAAAAATAAAAATAAAAATAAAATAAAAAATCCCCAAAATATTAAAATTCAGGAAATTATTAAAAATAAGAAAAAATAATTATCTATTTGAAAATAATCATATATATAATTAAAATTACAAGTATGTGAAACTTCAAAAAAAATCATAAAATTAAAATAAATCCATTTGTTTTGAATTTAAGGTTTTTATAAAATGTTAGAATTTTATGAAAAATTTTAAAAATTTATGTATTGTTTTGAGAGAATTTTATGAAAATTTTAAAAATTTATGTATTGTTTTGAGAAAATTTAGGGTTTTTTTTTTGTATTTTTATGATTTTTTTTGATATTTTAAAAGGAATTTTAAGTTTTCTTAAGTAAAAAATACCATAAAATTCTAAAAAAAATTCATAATATTCTAAAAACTTTAAAAGCATAAAATTCCCAATAAATATATATTATTAATTTTATGAACTTTTTTTATGTTTTGCATGCTTATAATTTAAATTTTTTAATAATAGATTATTTTTTTAGTTTTTTATAATTTATGAGTTTTAAGGATTTTTGGGTGTTGAATTTTTAATGATTTTTTTCGTTTTTATAATTTTAGAAATTTTATGTATTTTTTCCCCTTAACACGTGGTAGTGTTTCATTGGTTGGTTTAATTTTTAACAAAAATTTGGGTGGGTAACAGGGATTAAGAGCAGGGGCCAAACTGATAACAAAAATAAAGTATAAGGGTCAAATTGATAAAAATAGTACAGGTACTAAAATGATAATTTAGCTATAGTACAAGGGCCAAAAGTGGTATTAAGCCGAAAAACAAAGTTTATTTCTAGCCCAACTGGCAGATGATATTTTCTTTGCATCTTGTTTGATTTTTAAAGTGGCCAACGAGAAAGTTAACCCCATAAATCTATCCCAGTATAAGGTTGATCAAGCCCAGCAAAAAGGGAAAATATTAGTGGACAAAATTAAAGCCCAGGAATAACAAACAACCCATGATTGCAATGCCCATGAGCGATATCATGAGTTGCCGACATTGGAGCCGGTGGCAACCGGAAAGTTAAAAACATTTCACCGTTTTTGTTTGCACTAATCTTAGCAGTCACTTTTATATTTTCTTTACACCTAAGATCGTCGGCAGTCGTTCTTCAAGACACACTCCGTTGGAGCTGCTTAGAAGCTAGTAGTATTGTTGTAAGCTTAGTTCATCTCTTTCTTTGCCGTGTTTCATTTTTAGACTGCAACTTTCTCTTCTTTCCCCCTCTCTTGTAAGTTAAGCAGATTTTATGTTGCTATAGTGATTTGGGTTTTCTTTTTCCGTTTTATTCTTTTTTACAGAAAGAAGTGTTGCTTTTGATGAATTGGGTATCGATATTTCTATGGTTTTTGCTCTTTTTGTCCAAAGAAGTTGCTTTTTCAACCGAGGATTGCATTTAGGTAAGCAATTCTCTTGCCCAAATAGTGAAGACATTGTATTCAGAGCGATTTGTGTTAATTTAAAGCATAGAAGATGGAAATTCTTGGATCAAGTGTTCCCAAGTCTTACAAATGCATTGGTGAGTCGTGTTGTTGGCGAGTTTCAGAACTCACCTCAGTTAGCCTTGGAATTTTACGATTGGTTTGGGGAGAAAAAAGGGTTCCCACTCTCATTGACATCGCGTTGTGCTCTAATTCATGTGTTGGTCAAGTCGAGGCGATTCGATGATGCATTGTCTATAATGGAGAAATTAATACATGTAGATGGAATGACCCCAATGGAAGTTTTGGATGGTTTGTTGGATAGTTATGAAATTTGTAAGTCATGTCCAGCCGTCTTTGATGCATTGGTTAGAGCTTGCACTCGATGTGGTGCAACCGAAGGTGCTTACTTAGTTATTAAGAAGTTGAGAATGGAGGGCCGTCTTGTTACTATTCATGCTTGGAATAATTTTTTGAGTCAACTATTGAAGTTAAATGAAATTGTTAGATTTTGGAACATGTATAAGGAAATAATTTCTTACGGGTATATTGAGAATTTGAATACTTTTAACTTGGTTGTATATGCTCTTTGTAAGGAATGTAAATTGCTAGAAGCTATTTCAACATTTTATCGGATGTTGAAGAGTGGGATCCTGCCTAATATTGTTACTTTCAACATGATAATAGATGGAGCTTGTAGGGTGGGTGGCATAGAGCTTGCTTTGAAGCTAGTTGAAAAGATGGGAGTAATGTCAGAGAACTTTGTTTCGCCCAACACCGTAACTTATAATTCTATCATTAACGGGTTTTGCAAATTAGGTAAAGTTGCGTTTGCAGAAGAAGTCCTTAATGATATGATTAAGGCAGGTGTCAAGCCTGATGTAAGGTCTTATGCAGCAATGATAGATGGTTATGCACGAGGAGGGTGTTTGGAGGAGGCATTAAGATTGTGTGATGAAATGGTGGAAAGGGGCTTGATGCCTAATACAGTTGTTTATAATTCAATCCTCCATTGGCTTTACTCAGAAGGTGATATCGGGGGATCTTCTTTAGTATTATCGGACATGATTGACAAGCATGTATTCCCTGATCAATTCACCTACTCTACTCTTATACAGGGGCTTTGCAGAAATGGATATGTGATGCAAGCTTTTAAATTTCATTGCCAGATTATGGAAAAGAATGTCATTGAAGACACATTCTCACACAATATTCTCATCAATTACCTTTGTAAAAGCAATGATTTATCAGGAGCCATGCAACTTGTGGGTAGCATGTTCATCCGTGGTTTAATTCCAGACTTGGTCACCTATGGTGCTTTAATTGATGGGTATTGCAAGGAAGGGAAACTAGGAAGTGCTGTTTGGGTCTACGAAAAGATGAAGGTGGAGAAAAAGCCCAACATAGTGATATATAACTCTATTCTTAATGGATTGTGCAAGGAGATGTCAATGGATGCTGCAAGACGGATGATAGATTCATTAAAGAGTCTGGGTTTACCTGATGCTATAACATATAATACTCTCATTAACGGTTATTGCAGCTGTGGTAATATGGACGAGGCATTTTCTCTGTTAATGGAGATGCGAAAGGTAGGGAGGTTTGTAAACACAGTAACTTACAATACATTGATAAACTTTCTTTGCAAGTGTGGGTGCATTCAACAAGCAAAAGAACTAACGAAGAGAATGGTTCTAGAGGGCCTGATTCCTGATTTTATAACATACGCGATGCTCATTACATGTTCTGCTAAGAATTGTAGCGCAGATGAAGTTATTGAATTGCATGACTCCATGGTGCTTAACGGAGTGGTTCCTTACCGACAGACGTATCAAGCTATTGTCAGACCCCTCCTTGGGGAAGAAAATGAGGAGACAAGAGTTTAGTTTTTATATTTTCTTACTCATGTTAGTTCAGTTGCCTTTGATTTTTCCCCCCCTTCATTCTTATTCATTGTCATCAGATAACGAACAACTGAGAACTTTTTCTTTATGTCAAATAAATATAGGGATTTCGCCTATGGTGTGGATTGTAGCCAATTATGCAGCTGTCGAACACGACAGGTTGCTAATTTATGCCATTGTATGTATTATTAAGTGAAATTTTCTACTCGAAAAACAGTTTTAGGAAAAGATGATGTTATGATGATTGTTTCTGTTTTGTTTATAAGTTGGATATGCATTCAGGGGCCTGGAAGTTCTTGAATTGGCCTGTTCTTTCCTTTCTCATTACCTAGAGCTCTAAATCTCATAGGTTCAAAGGAGTAGACATTGACAGTTAAAAGCTCTTGCAACACTGATCTAGGAAGATGATGGAGCATTTCGGTTCTGATGCAAGATGTTTCGACCTGTTAAATTGGAATTGATCTTCTGCATAATTTTGACTAATGATGTATCGGTCCATGAATGTGTGGCCTTGAAATTTCATCATCTTTTTTGTTCCTTTTTTTTTCCTCATTTCTTATTGTTACAGGGTATAAAACACCAGCAATATGTCGAAGGCAACGCATTTGTTTTCTGAAATGTAATCTTTTGATTATTTTGTATGGAAGTATGATAGACATTCAAATCATAAAGCTCTTTTGACCTGTTCTCCAACCATTTTTACAGAAAATCAGTTTTTTTGCAACATAAAGTCTATGGCTTTTCTTATCAGGTACAAACCTTTTCCACACATATTTCCTGGAAATTAACACAAGTAAATATTGTAAGTATGGTTGAAAAGTATCAAAATTCATGGAGTGGCATATACCTTTCAGAATAGGGAACCTATCAAGTTAAGATCCAAGAAGCAACCATTAGGAGGTTGCCACTTCAAAAAGGCCCCATCAAGATGTAATGGTGAAAAATCAATGGACCAAAATTTCAAAATCCTTATCCCAAAACCTCATCCATTCCCTCCCTCTCACTTCCACACATTCCCTCTGATTTCCTCCATACCAGAAACTACTCTCCAACACACAAAAGGATAAGACTTGATAAAAATCAAAATACAAAAGCAAGCCATTGTAGGAAAAAGCTCTTTCTCTTGCTCTCTTTAGAGTAAATTTCTTTTGCAATCCTTTGTAGAGCTCCGGGATCCATTGTCACCATGTCTTGCTCAAATCTGACAATGTGGGTGTCCTCAAAACCCTCTCTTTCTGACACTTCTTCACTCTCTTTCCGTTCTTTCATCAGCCCTTTTCAGCTCCCATCTCAGAGCTCAACCCCCGGTAACCCTTCCAGGTCCTCATCTGTAACCCCAGTTCACTGTGGTCTTCGTGAGCTTAGAGACCGTATTGATTCAGTAAAGAACACGCAGAAGATCACTGAAGCCATGAAACTTGTGGCTGCTGCTAAAGTTAGGAGAGCACAAGAAGCTGTTGTCAATGGCAGACCTTTCTCTGAGTCCCTGGTTGAAGTTCTTTACAACATCAATGAACAGCTCCAGACTGAAGACATAGATGCTCCTCTCACAAACGTCAGGCCTGTCAAAAAAGTTGCTTTGGTTGTTGTTACTGGTGATCGTGGTCTCTGTGGAGGTTTTAACAATGCTATCATCAAGAAAGCTGAAGCTAGAATTGCAGAATTGAAGCAGCTTGGACTTGATTATACAATAATCAGTGTGGGGAAAAAGGGTAATTCATATTTCATCCGCAGGCCCTACATCCCAGTGGACAAATTCCTAGATGGTAGCTCACTCCCTACAGCTAAAGAAGCTCAGGCAATTGCTGATGATGTTTTTTCACTCTTTGTTAGTGAAGAAGTCGATAAAGTGGAGCTTTTGTACACCAAATTCGTATCCTTGGTTAAGTCTGATCCTGTGATTCATACTTTGCTTCCACTGTCACCAAAGGGTGAAATCTGTGATGTAAATGGTGTTTGTGTTGATGCTGCTGAGGATGAGTTCTTCAGATTGACAACCAGGGAAGGGAAACTGACGGTGGAGAGAGAAGTTATGAGGACTCAGACAGCTGATTTCTCTCCCATTTTGCAGTTTGAGCAGGACCCAGTTCAGATTCTTGATGCTTTGTTGCCTCTTTATCTCAACAGCCAGGTTCTGAGGGCTTTGCAGGAATCACTAGCCAGTGAGCTTGCAGCTAGGATGAGTGCCATGAGCAATGCTACTGATAATGCCCAGGAACTGAAAAAGACCTTGTCTATCGTCTACAACCGGCAGCGTCAAGCGAAAATCACCGGAGAGATATTGGAGATTGTTGCTGGTGCCAATGCTTTGGTCTAATGAACTTGAAACCTGTTTCACCATCAATTATGTTCCCTTGTAGGTATTAAAAAGAATTATTAAATTATGAGTAGTTTCCTTATTCATTCCTATATACTTGTTTAAGAACAGGCATGCTGATATGTTTTTTTTTTTGCATTGTAATTCTCGAATGCTTATGAACTCTTTGCACAGTGGGAACCGCAATGTCTTTTGGAGTTGAAAAATAAGAGCATTTACCCATCTTTGTATGTTATTTGCCCCTTACATGTATAATACTTGTCTGGTCACCGTCGAAGATCGAGTTTCGCATGCTCCAGTTGCCTTTGATATATTGCAAGCAAGAATAATTTTCTTTCTTGAATTTAAACCGTGAGAGATTCAATAGGCTTCATTCATTAGAGCTGCTTCTTTCATGCAGGTTCATTTGATTCCCTGCAGCTTTTGGTTACTTAATCTTATCATCTGTTTCTTTGGACAATTAAAAGGGTTTAGATGAAACCAAGATATCAATTTGCTTCATTACATTTACACCATTGCTTATATTAGATTCTTGGCTTTATAAGTTAGTCTTTAAGGAGTCTTTTAAGGCCGGATTCGTGAATTGGCGGCCGAGTACGGACCACATCCGAAGTTTCGGTTACAAAATATGGTGAATCTAAGTTAATTTACTGGCAATTTAGCTGCCTAATAAAATCGAAATGATATGCAGATTTATATATCAGACAAAAGGAGCAAAATACCAAACACAGAATCCTGCATAAAGCATATATGCCAACTAGTTGGAAAGCTAACCATATGAATGTGTTTGAGCATCACTCCTATTTAGATTAATTGTTGTTTAAGGTCGAAACTAAGTGTGATTAGTGGTCAAGCCCAAGTTCATTTCTAGTCAAAGTTGATGTTGGATTTTTAAAGGTCCAAAAGATTCAAACTCCACCTGAGTTCAAGTCTTACGCGCAAAGAGGCCTTCACTACTCCCATATGAGTTTTGAAAATGATCATAAAAAAAAAATCTATAAAGTTTGAATTTTCTAACGAAATACAAGTTTTGTGACGCCGAAAATTGGAGAACTTGAGTTTTTCGACTATGGACACCTACTGATACAGTAAATGAAGAAAGTGTAGGGGAGAACGATTTAAAGAGAGAAGGATTCAATGGGAGAAATGAAAATAAAAGGAAATTTTTTTATTTTTATTTTTTATAGACAAAACAGAGGCGGCTTTTGCTTCATAAACCTTTCCACACTTTTTGATTATTTTTTTAGATCTTCCACTTCTCCACTTCTTTTTATTGCAACATTAGTCCCTTTCATTTCACCTTCTTTTAAAATTTTGAAAATTTTCTTTTAAATTATTTCTTAATCTTGATCTTTTATATATATATATATTTATTTATTTTAAAAAGGTTTTTTTTTTCAATTGTTTTCTTTAAGTTTGAATTTTCTTTTAAATTCCATTTAGGAATGACAATCTCGTACTTATAAAGTCTCATGATACACGCCCATGATTATTTTTTATGCATTTAACGGGACTAAATGTATATCCCGTCATGTCATACTAATGGATAAGGGGATCTCTCCTATAAATGCCTTGACAAACGATGAAGAAAGGATTGATCTCTTAACACCCTAAAGCTATTTTATGCAGTTGTTTCTTAATCTGCCTGCCCTCTTGTCTCTGTCCTGGCGCTTGGCCTCTTTAGGTGAACTAGTCTCCATCCACTGCACCACCATGAAGTCTTTGTTGCTTCTCCTTATCCTCTTCCCTTGTTATACATTGTATCAACAATTAGTGCAGTGAATGTGGATCGAAAATGTCTCAGAATCAAAATGATGCTACCTATAACCCTATTAATAAGAATAACGACGCCAACCCTGCCAATTCCTCCATTCTAATGAATGGCAATAACGCCACCAACATTGAACTTCCCTTAACACAAACCAAGACATCAACTCGCCCAACCATGATCATCATGGAAGCCCTGACCCAACTCTTGAATGTCCTCAATACTCTCTCCGCTAACCTAATGGTTGTGGCCTTTCCTTCAATTTCTAACACCCCATCATATCCTACTACCCTGAAATATCCCATAGATAACCTTATAGAACAAATTCTCTCTTGTTTAGCTTCCCAACCTCAACCCACTGTTGTGGCTATTTCTCTAGATCAAGCTTCCAAGCAACAACAACTTTTTGGTTCTCAACACCATGTTACTGAGATGTAGGAAAGAATACGTCTTATGGAGGGACAACTTTTGGCTCAGCAATGTTAGTTCCAAGAACAAAAAAAATGTCAATGCTTATTTGATCAACAAAATGCCAGTAATGAACAGCTTATCACGAAGTTACGTGCAGCCAAAGATGCTGCCAAAGGTGGTGGTTTACCCCTTCCGCTAGAACCATAAGGTATGACACAATCTACTATTCGTAAAGATAAGAAGGATTGCAATGATAATGAAGTGGTACAAGATCTTCAGCCTATCAATCGTCTAGAGTGAGAACCCTGAAACAAGGTTGTTCCTGTTGAAGAACAAATTTCAACCCTCATATTGAAGTTCTTGCAAGAAGCTAAGGGTTCTAAGTATGATGAAGTTTGTTGGAGTTATGCTAATGAACCCTTAGCCCCTTCCGTGCTGACCATAACCTTTCTTCTTTTTTCAAGTTCCCCAAGTTGTCTTATACTTGTGCGAGTGACCCAAATGACCATTTAGCTTACTGCTACAACAACCATATGAACATTCTTGGGGTTTTAGACGGTGTGAAATGTAGAGCCTTCTCTATAACCCTTTCTAGCACTGCTAGATAGTGGTACCTATCGCTTCCCTCGGGATCCATCAACAACTTTGATTAGTTAGTTGGGTTATTCATGAGTAGATTTTTAGTCAACAAAACCCCACTACAATCCTTAACTTATCATATTGTCCATCTGATAGAAGGAGAAAGAATCCCTCCATGATTTCATGAAGAGATTTAATGCTGCAACCATGATAACAAATGGTGTTGCTGATGGTTTAGTAGTTCAAGCCTTTTTGGCTGGAACTACTCATAAATTTCTTCGATTCCACCTTATTGCTAACCATCCGAAGAAGCTATCTCAATTATACAAAATGGTTCACCATTTCACGACGGGTGATAAGATGAACATAGATCAAGTTAAGTCGTCAATGCAAACAACCCAAGGGTCTCACTTTCCCAAACGATCTTCCCTTCCGCACCACCATCAGGCTCCAGCATGTCAGTACCAACCTTAGCAAAGAACTCACTCCCCGGTGGTTCCAACAATGTAACCTTCTATAGTAAGGGGGTAGGCGAATGGTCAATATTGTGGGGGCCACTTCGTCGCTCAAGACCCATGAAAATTTTGTAATATCAATAAGTATTAATCATTGTACAAATATGTTAGTATCAAATTACAAAATTTTTGAAGTTAGATAACCTACATAAAAAATTTCAAAAAGATTAAGGGTAATTTAATTTTAAAAATATTAAAAAAAAGAGAAGAAATTCATAATGCTACATAGATATTGCCATGTGACACGGTAACTATTATGACAATGCCCACAAGATCTAATTGGTAATTATAAAAACTTGCATAAATAATTTTATTCTAAAAAGGTTTGTAATCATAGAAACATGTAGTTTAATAAAATAATATTGTGAGCTAAACTTACAAAATTGATATGATTTTAAACCTAATGTCACAATAATGGTGACATTTCTAAATGTGTAAAAACTTATAAATTATATTTTATACAATATTTTACATTTTATGATAAATTTATAACAATTATCTTATCTATTATGAATTATTAGGTACTATGTTATGCCAACTTAATTTTTAATTATTTGTTTATTAATTTAAACCTCTTAGTTTAGAATTATTTAACACAATAACTAAATCCTGAAAACCTAAAATTAGCATTTATAACCATGAAATTTATTTATTTATTAATAGCTTATATAATTATAAAATTTACATTATGTAACCTGTTTTTATTAATAACTTTATTTTTAATAAGGATTTTTAAAATATGCTATGCAAACTTAATTGTGAATTACCCTTGTCGAAACCATTTTTATTGTTTGAAAAAAAACGGGGATCGACTTTAAAAAATAAAAATGGGAGTCGCCACCGATATTTTAAAGAGGTGTGATTGGCTCACCTTAAAAATAATTTTGGTCTGCGAAGTTTGAGAAAATAGGCTCGAGAGTCGGTTACGCACGAGGAAGGGTTAGCACCCTCGTTACGCCCAAAATTGGTACCGAATCGATTGTTTAATGTCTTAGTGTAAAAAATTTGAAAAGATTTTAAAATACGATCCTTTAAAAATAAAAATAAAATGAATTGGATGATGAGACTCACTTATTTTAAAGAAATAAATTGTCACGCTCAGTAAGTTAGAGTGCAACATTTTAAATCCTCAAAATTAAGTTTATCTGTCGATTTTTTAAAAACCTACATTTTAAGAAGGATATCTGATTATTTGGGTCAAATGAGAAAATAAGAACTCAGTAAGTTAGGGTTTGATTTCACAAAATTCCTAAACATCGAATATTGCCTTTATTTTTATTTAGAAAAATTCTCGTCTCGAGAGAACAACATGTCATATCCAATACGTTAGGACACAACGTGTCGAATTCCCGAGAATAAGCTTTTTATTTATGTCTTCATTAAAAGGGATATTCTCGATTATTTGGATTCAACGAGGAGAATTGAAACCCAATACGTTAGGGCTCTATTCTTTCGAAGATTCCAAATACCGAACTTTGCGTTATCTTGAAAGTTTTTAAATAAAAATGATTTTGATATTTAAACGATACTAGACGTGACCTTTTAAACGAATAAAGTGTGATATAGTGACAACGTATAATGCAAAAGGATAATTCGAAATTAAAAAAATACACTAATGAATAATGAATAAATAAATTTAAACAAGCATAGCAATAATTATCTCAACCACATATCATACAAATACCAACATTGGCAAGTAATAGAAAACTAATTGAAACCAAGCAAATTTACATAAACATAAATAGAACATACAAATTTAAAAGTAACTTAAGAAATAAATAGCGTGAAAGAATGAGAATAATCATTGATAAACCGTACGCGAAAATAAATCTAAAGCAAATAATACATATATATGAGAGTTTCAAAAAAGAAATCCAAACATAGAGTTAAAAAACATATGAAATATAACATACAAAATAATATATACTTAACCTAAAAGAGTATTACATACTAAATAAAAAATAATATAAAACCGACAACATCATGTGAGGTAAAAATAATTTTAATGAAAGTTATATATGTATAAAAAAAAATATAGTTTAAAATTAAATAATATATATTACCTATGTACATATATATAATAAAAGTGGTCTATAAATCATAATAAATAATAAAGTAACATATATATATATAGGTAAATAGAGATATAATCAAATATAATAATAAGAACAATAATAAATAGTGATAAAAATAATAATAGCAATAATAATGAAAATAATTAAGTGGTTAAAAAATGCAAGAGGGACTAAACAATAGTCAGAACAGAATTAAAGGGCCACGAATATAATTTTAAAAAACACAGAGGGTCTAAGCTACAATTCGCGAATTACGAGGGGGCCAGATTGGAAATTATTCCATTCCCCAAAACGCAACGCATTGACACAGACTAAAATGAGACAAAGTCAAAATGCGGGGCAAAAATTAAAAAGTAAAAGAGAACCGATTTAAAGATCCTGCAAGAGCAGAAGGACCTTTTGCGCAATATGCCCAATGGTCGCAAAACGTGCGGATCCTTCCTCGGGTCGGGTCACACATGCGGGTTATATGACCAATATGGCGCCGTTTTAAGGCCACTGACGCAGGTCTTAAACGGTGTCGTTTTCTGCACCATAAATATAAACTTTAAAACCCTAAAATTAGCAGCCATCTTTTGTCTTGAAAGAAAACCTAGAGCAAAGCTACACCCCCATGCACCGCTTCAGCATCGGAGCCCCAAGTCGAATGGTTTTGATCGGAACCAACGAGGGATTCGACGGCGGACTTATAGGTACGAGCTCTGACTCCCTATTCTTCCCCCCTTTTATATATATATATATGCTTATATATATATATAGTTAATTGCAAAACAGAAAAAGAAAGAAAAGCAATCGGAAAAGAAAAAAAAAGAACCCAATCGAGAAAAGGAAAAAAGAAAACCTTTCTTGTGTATTGATTTCGTTTTTTTTTTGATACAGTATGCTTCTGTGTGTTCTCTTTACAAGGCATATTTGGCTTTTATATAGCCAGAAAAATGAAAATTACAAAAGAAATTCGTATCTTTTTTGTTATTATCCTCTGGCCTTTTGTTTTTGGCTTTTCTTTGCTGTTGTTTGTGTGTTGTAGGTGTACGGCCGTACGGAGGAGTCCAGCTGGAGTGTACGGAGGCGCGTGTGAGGAGTGGCTCGAAGGTGTGGTGGCGCACGCATGAGAGGGGAGCGTGCTGGCTGCGGCGCTGGTGCCAGGGCTAAATGCTAGGGTTTCTGCTTGTGGTTAAGGATAGTAGGCTTAGGGTTAGGTGATTGGGCCGATTGGGTTGGGGATATTGGGTATTAGGAAATTCGGGTTTGGGCTATTTTGTAGTTGGGTTTTAGGTTTAATTTTTTTGGTATGTAATTAGGTGGTGTATTGGGTAATTTGATTTAGGCTGGTGGGTTTGGTATTGTATTGGGTTTAGAATCGGGTTTGTGTTAGATTTGGGCTTTGTAATACTAAACATTAAAAAACTGCTATTGGTTTTTTTTATTTTATTTTTGGTTTATTTGTGTTTGTGCTTTTGGGCCCGGGCAAATTGGGCCTATTACAACCCTAATACTTAGATGTTTAATGATAGTTTTATATTAAAGATGATTATGTTCTTAATCCTGCAAAATTTTCTTATTTATATTAATGGGTTATATAAAATTTCAAAGTTATTTAATTATTCAATTATGTATTCGTTTGCTATAAATTTATAACTTAACATCATATATTTTAATTAAAATAGTAGGCTTTATTTTTATACGTTTAGTTAATGTAAATTTAAATAAATTAATAAAATTGTATATCTAAAATTTAATATTGATTTAATGTGGATTAATATGATAGAATAGTAAAATCCTTTATACAAATATTAAAATCGTAAATCAAGATTTATCATGTCAAATCTTCAAGAATAAATCAAGAATAAAACTAAATACGAAAGTGTATATAGATCCATCGATTTCTTGAAATCTTTGAATCTTATAGTTTTGATATTTCAAATTAGTACACAAGTAATTTAGAGAAGGTGACTCTCCCTTTTTTGAAGATGGAATATAAAAAATTTAACACCCTTCACCCGATCCGATAGCCGGACCTGAACGATAAGATGCTACAGGAGATCGCAAAACATTTACATACGATTCATAGTTCAAGATTTCAATTCAATATTAAATAATCACATATAAACAAGTGTATCATGCAATACAACCAAATTCAAGTTTAAATTGAGTTTACAAAAGCTCTAAAATTACCCCGACATCAATCAAGGATCAATTTGAAACTATTGAAAAAAGGTGGGAAATTTTGAAAAACAGGGGTCACACGATCGTGTCCTCTGACCGTGTGAAAGGCTGAGGCTGTGTGAGGGTCGAACACATGGCTGTGTGGACGAATTGTGTAACAGGTTGAGGCTGTGTGGACAAACTGTGTAACTGGTTGAGGCCGTGAGATGGAGTCACATGGCTGTGTGAGCAAACTATGTAATTCACCATGGCCGTATGGGATAAAAGTGTAATTATTCAATAATTATCACAAGGCCGTGTTGCTAGCCGTGTAACTAATTGAGGTCGTGCCTCTGATCCGTGTGTGGCACAAGGCCGTGTGGCATAAAAAATGACCTTTAGGTCCTAAAAGAACCTTGAACATTTCTCATATGCAAAGTATGACCTAAAATACAATGAAACCTATTCAAACCTGCATATAATTCAATGGTATATCAATTAAAACCATACAGTATGCTACAATTGACATCTCAAAACAAACAACAAAACATTCATCAATTTAATCATTCAAGCATCTAAATTGACTTAAATACAACCTTATAAATATGTACCAAATTTGCCAAACAATCAAGCCAATATAAGCATAACATTTATCATTTCTCAACTACTTGTTTACCACACCTATTCTATATCATACTACCAACTTACCAACTTACCATTTAAACATTTAAGCATATATATACCTAAATCATTCAACAAGATACCATTGTCATCACACATATATATACACATAAGCTTATGATTCTCAAAATGCAACAATATCCAAAATAGAACAGTGCATAAGCACATGACTCCCTAGGTACATGCCATTAACAACTAAAACATCACCAACACTTTGAGTCTGGGATTGTCACTGGATGTTGATGCCGACGGTCGAACAATATAAAACCTGACCTATGCACAAAAACAAGACCGTACGCTGAGTATAACTCAGTGGTGTTTCTATAATCCGAATATTATAACATGACAAAAATCATTTGAATGCATGAATAAAGAGCAAGTAATGATATGCAAGTACCATGTCAATTAAACATTTCTCATCTCATTATCAACAATATCACAATCTAATTTAATTCACAAGTATAAGCTCATAATTCTTTCATTTCATATCTATTTGCAATCTCAATTATCAAATACCATATTTCATTTCTAATTTTCATTCTCATGAATTCGAGGACTTGATCATCATCGTTTCAATTCTAATTATTCATTTTTTACCATTTATCTTCCTATTAAGTTGACTCGGACTCGGACGGATACACGGATCCAACCAACACACCAGTTTGGCACCCAATGCCTCATCGGATAAATACGAAGTAAATAGTTTGCGCCCAACGCTCATCAATAAGTTTGACACCCAGTGTTTCATTGGTATAACCAAAGTAATTTGGCACCCAGTACCTCATCAACTCGTAGTTAAAGTAACCCTGAACTCTTCTTATCTTATGGCATGCCAATTATATCCGACTCTGTGTGAACAGTTAATAGGGTACTCATTACTCATTTCTTTATCAATCAATATCTCAATTCACATGTATTTTAATCAGGAATTCACTTATTTATACATATGGCAGTATAGTTCCTCTTAATATGTATTCAATTTCACATTTATATAAACATATACATTTTTCACTTATATTCAATTTAGTCCTCATTAACATTATTCAATTTAGAACAATCCAATACAACTCATTCATAAAAAAGTGTCTCACCTTATGGTCTTACCATGCACAAACAATCCATTATGAAACAATGCAAAGTAGTTCAGATTATAGAAATAAAAACCGTAAACTCTGAGTTATTCATCGATGATTTTGTCTTTTACCTTTTTTTTTGAGGAATCCGGGTCAACATTTGCTACAGATTAACACAAGCATAATAATTCATCAATGCAAACAAATTCACATTCAATTGCTAATTTAAACAACTTTTGCATTTTATTCAATTTGGACCCTAAAACCTGAACTAACATAACTTTCAATTCAAACTTTAAAATTTCAAGCCGAATTCACTAAAGTCCTTATTGGACCTCCTATTTCTCATTTCTACTATAAATTTAGAAATTTGTGCATTTAGTCCCTATTGAACAAAATCATCAATTGACTTTACAATTTAGTCCTTTTTCAACTTTAAGGTTAAAATCTATCAAATTAGTACCTAAAACTTCAAATATCCAACAATGACAACATCCTAAATCTTTAACAGCTCCAAAAAAATACTACATGGGTCAACTAGCTTAAACTCCCGAGATTTCGAAAACCTAAAAATTACAAGAAAAGAACTAAATAACCAAATTAAGCTTCAAAGTTCAAAATCCCTAGTCGAAAGTTATTCTCTTCTCTATATTTGATTTTGATGAACGAAAAAGACAAGATTTTCTCTTTCAATCCACTAAGTTTATTTCTTATGCCATAATTTTATGTTAATGTTTTATAATGTAATTATTAAATTACAAATTTAACTTTAAGTAAATTCAACATCAACTGCTACCGTCCACTTTCCTCACCTTAATGATATACTTTTTATACAAGACCCTCACTTTAAATTCTAATTGAAGTTCTTTAGTAATTTTATTTTTACCACATTTGAAATTTACTCGTTACCTTAATTAATTAGTAAATTGACAAAAATTACCTGACTGAAAATCAATTTACTTCTAATATAGTTCCATAAATATTTAAATATTTACGGGTCCGATTTACAGAAACGAGGTATCGAAATCACACTTTTCAACACCACTAACTTTTGAGTTGTTACAAAAAAAGTTATGTATGTGTAATTTGAGAACCAAAACCCTAATATATATAACTTTTACACATTAACCTTAATTTATGTCAGTCAATTAATTAAAAAATAATCAATTAATTACTAGAGTATCTACAAATATTTGACCATACTTTATTTAATACCTTAACCAAATAATTAAACTAATTATATATGTGGTAACCATATTTTTCAAACATAATTTTTGAATATTTATTAATTTAAGAGAATTTTAAAAATTTAAAGGGTACATAGATGGAAGGTAGATATATTTGGAGTTAGGGGTGAGCAAAACTCGATTCGACTCGAAAAAATCGAAAAGAATTTGAATTTCGAGTTAAACGAATCGAGTTATTTGAGTTAATCAAGTTATTCGAATCAACTCAAATTTTTTTTTCAAATTTTGAGTTCGAATCGAGTTGAGTTTTCGAATTCGAATAACTCGAATAATTCGAATAATTCGAATATCAAACTATAATATTTTACATTTTTACCCTAAACTCTCAAACTTTTTTACTTTTCCCTCAAAACTTTTACTCCTTCTCACTTTTCCCCCAAAACTTTTACTTCCCTCCCCTCCCCTCCCAACCCCTCAATCTACCCAAAATCCATTTCCCACCAAAATTTTACTCTCCCATTTATTTTTTCTCAAAATTTTACTCCAAAAAATCCTCAAAACCTTTTATTTTCCCCCAAAATTTTTACTCCCTCCCATTTTTCCCCTAAAACTTTTATTCCCTTCCCATCCCACCTCCCACCTCCTATCTATCCCAAACCCTTCCCCCTCCAATTTTTTTTTTAATATTTTCCCTCCAAAATTTTACTCCCCCAATTTACTTTCTCTCAAACTTTTATTCCCCAAAACTTTTTATTTTTCCCCTAAACTTTTACTTCTCACCCTTTATTCTCAAATAAAAAATCAAAATTATCCAAAAAAAATCACTAAACATAAATAGTAATAATTTTATTTATATCTACTGTTTATATTATTAAATTAAATTTCACATTTTATATTATTTATATTATTGAATTGTTTAGTCATATTGAATATTTATATTAAAATTAAATTATTAATTATGGCATAAAATGTTCGTGTTAAAATTTTATATTGGTATCAATTTCACATTTTATTTTTAAAATAACTTTTATTAAAAAAATCATATTTTTACATTTAATATATTTTTTAATTCTAAAATACATAGTAAAAAGAATCTGAAGATAATTGAAACAACTAAGCAAGCAAAGAAGCTAACCAGTATATAAAAAATTAATAAATAAATTATGAAGTGATGAAAGTTAATAAAAAATTTGATTAAGGTGGACAAATTTTATTACGATGAGTGACAATGGTTACAAGGACCCAAAATTATTTTTTAAAATTTAACCCGAACAAATATATTCGATTCGATTCGAATTTCATCTCACTCGACTCGATTCGAGAAAACTTCAATTAAAGTTAGAATGATAAAATGATATTCGAAAACTCGATTAACTCGAAAATTTTCGATTCGATTCGATCGAATGCTCACCCCTATTTGGAGTTTGGAATGTGTTATAAAAAGGCTTAAAGGAGATACGGATGTTGTCAACTACCCATATCAATTTGTCAAAAATGTGGACATTACGTAGAAGTAACTGATAAAAATAAAAGTTCAGTTTCATTGATTAAATCTATGTAACCTACCCCATCAAAACTTTCTCTAAATTCAACCAAATGGACGATTCCATTGCCATTTGGACAACAAGAAACATGGAAAAGCCTACACACTAAACAATAACTTTGACATTGTCTTTGTTTTTGTCCATATATAAACTACTCCATTCACAACCATGTTTTGGTGGAAATTTCCCTGCATGAAATTTGGCTTTGACTGAGCTTGATGGCAAGTTGGCAACTCAATAAAATAATAATATTTAATCCTCCTTGAAATTGTCCTCTTCGATGGTTCTTGTCTGGGTTCTTCAACCCACCTTGCATGCATTTCAAAAATGGTCAATAAGAACTTCAAAATCCTGCACTCAATACATACATACATATATATATATGGACAATCTTATCTGTAATCTTGTATGGTATGAAGCCCTCAACATTCAAAAACTAATCTAAAGGGAGAAAAGAGCAGTAGCATCATTAAACATGGCAAAAAGAGGCTGTTTAAAGAGCAGTGGGGCTTACCTACCTTTGGAACTCTCATACTTTTACTAAGAGCAAAGGTGTATAATTATTACGTGATATTGGCACGGCTCAATCAAATAACATAACTCTTAACCTTTAGAGTGATGCTTTTAAATTGAACCGCACCAATATCTCGTTAACATTCTTACTTTTTTAAATGTATGCTTTCCCTATGCTCTCACACCATCTTCCTCCCTGTATATTGGAGAATTACAATCACATACATATGAAAGGGAGTATTCATAGACATAATACATATTTACCTTCAACATCAACAGATGATAGAAAATAATGAACAAAGAAAGCTAAAGACATGAAAAAAAACAGCTTTCAAGGTATAGAAGAGGAGAAACATTAATGGAGTAGGAAGAGGAGGAGATGAGAGAATCTCATATATTAAAGAGTTTAGAGACAAAGAGGGTTGTTCACTCAAACATAAAACCAAATAAATAAAAAGAGAGAGAGAGAGAGGTAAGCGTTAAACGGAAAATGGTTGCATTGAATTGGCCACCAACCCAACAACAAAAAAGGTGTGGGTGTATTAAATATAAAGTTGAGAGACAATAGGAAAGCTCTCACTGAAACAAACCCTTGAGCTTTCAATTTTGTATTTATGAGGTGGAAGGGCCTTGTTGTTGTTGCTGCTATTGGTGTGGTGCCAACACCATTTGAATTTCAAAAAAGAGTTGGGGAGTGAAGTCTTTGGTTGGTGAACTTAATTTTTAGGTATTGTGAGACTGTACCAAACAATATCTCTGAGACCCATATTTTGCATTTAAGACCCAATTTGCACCAAATTGTTTCTGCATTATTAGCAAACTGTGTAACCATCTCAAACATATAGCACATAGGAATGATGTTGGAAGGACACAATTAATATTTGCAATTAATGGGGCAAACAACAAGTACATGATCCTAAAAAGAAAGTTGGTATTGTAGTTGGGGTTTCATTTTCCATACTTTTAATTATTCTCATAAGCAATCATAATGATGATTTGGTCGTATTACATTATAAATATATCACTGATGTGAAGTATTATATTTAACATGGCCCTATGGACCATGTTTTGATTAGATAGAAAATTAATGAAGCTACTAATTGAAGTATATTTTTTGGAAAATTTGGTGAAGCTGCCCCCATAAATGATCTTAACAACAAATGTTTTCAAAGTTGTATAGTCTACGTTAGGGTTCAAACCATGTTCAACATAGTAAATAATTAACATAATTATTGGTAAAAGTATGATAAAGATTATTGTACTAAGAGTCCC
The DNA here is from genome assembly GCF_007990345.1 of Gossypium hirsutum. NCBI lineage: Eukaryota > Viridiplantae > Streptophyta > Magnoliopsida > Malvales > Malvaceae > Gossypium > Gossypium hirsutum. The sequence continues at coordinate 56,611,560 of NC_053442.1, forward strand.
TATACATTATACCAAAAAGTAAATTGATCATTCTTTTAAAAATTTCATCAATTTCTACTATTAAAAATTAGTTCATGTATGTCAAAATAAGATATACTTAGCATGTCACGTATAATTGTCTTGTTACTCTGTCAGTCATGCTACTTTTAACAATAAAAATGGATGAAATTTTTAATAAAAATGACCCGTTTGCTTTTTAATCTAACGCATAAGGACCAATTTACTTATTTTTTTAAGTAAACGAAAAAAAATGTAATTTAACTCTTAACATAGTGACCTCCGCGATACCCACAATTGCCCTAACTGACTAATCGGACATGATGAGTGGCGTGATACCGGGAAATTTCAAGCCTAAAACCTTTTAAATGAGTTATCAGAGGAGATCCTGGAATTCAATAAGTACCAACCTGTTTACAACCCCATCAACAATGGGGGTAACGCACACAAAATAAGTGAAGATTGACCCATGGTCCCTAAAAGTTAATCAATGTAGCCCATTAGATTAGATTTGGGCAGTGCTTTCTCAATTGTTACTGACAGAACCCATGTTCTACAATGGTGAATATGCTTGAAGCATGTTCCCCTAGTAAAAGCAGTGCCGGTTAAAGAAAGAACAAAGATTCAATACAAAGCCCTTGTACACTAACCCCAATAATGGTCAAAAAGAAAGATTGTTTCTATAGTACTAGTGATTGATCGATCCCAGCTATTTTTGAGCCCCTCCTATCATCTCACTGGTGCAAATATATAAGAGAAAGGGCCATTGATATTTCTTAATTGATTTTTGAAAGTATATATATAAACTCAAATATCGACAAAAAGAAGGGGAAACCTGTGTCTAACCCCAATGATCGCATGTCTGCATCTGTAACAGACTAACACCCCATCTTTTACAGCAAAAAACAGCCCCACTTTATGACTGTTTTCACGTGGAAACTCTGCTAATGTACTAAACCCTGCAATATATTTTTGAATTGCAAGAATTAATATCGAACTATAGAAGTACTTAAATTAATGATGATACTTGAAGATCACGGCACAATTTAAGAAGGTAGTTAATACACAACCGGTAGGCCTGAAAGAGCTTGAAAAGTTAGTACTTGCGGTACCAACAATAGTAACATAATAAGGGACCTGTTAATATGTAAAACCTCAACCTTAGTTCCTTGGCCATGGTTAAATACCTTTCCTTCAAGCTCGACGTACGTATTCCCTTCATAACAACGCACTTCTTCATCCTCCTCCTCATCATCATCTTTTTTGTTGATGATGGCTTGGCACTGACGCATTGTTTGCATGCAATTGGTGAGCGCAATTAAGGACTCGCACGCGCGGAAGGTGTGGCAGCGGTGAGATTACTTGCAGTAAACCTATCCGAAGGTCTTAAATGGGGATACCTAATGGACCAGTGGCTTACTGTCGTGCTTGGCTTACGGGTTGCTGCAGGCTGACTCCACTTCCTACTTAATGCTTGCTGGCTGATCTCAATGGATATATTTAATGTTTTTCTACTAGGTTAACCTGTTTGTCTTGCTTGTAGTTTGCACTTTATAGTTAGGTGCATCTGTTATGGTTCATTACTCTCTTTCCACAAAAAAAAAAAAAAAGAATGTGTAAGGGCAACTCCACCCAATCTATTGATACTTTGCCACAGGTTGTTTTTTTTTCCATCTACCTCATACTCAAGGATTTGACACAGCCACTATTGATCCACCCTACTTACCCCATTAGTGTGTAAAATTAGGCAATCATGATAACCTTACTAGACTATAAAAACTTGTCTGATGAAAGTTATTATTATTATTTTATTAAACTCAAAATGTGAATGAGAAATTTTAGGGGATAGACTTTTTATTTCACTCATGAAAATATTTATTAATGTAAGTTTCACTAACTTACATTTACTTTTGGAAAAAAAAAGTTGAAGTTTTTATTTATTTTGAGATTAATAAACTTATATTTATTAATTGTGTAAGTTAAACATAAATAAAGATTAGATTTTAAACGTTTATTAACTTATGTTTAACCAATGTTGTTACCTTAAAACAATTACTTAGAAATAAGTTCGGTGTTTGGAAGGAGTGACAAGGAAGTGGACACTCCTTTAGTATTGCGTGAAATTATAAACAAACAAGAGACAGAAAGTTTGTTTACATGGTTCAATTTCACTACATTTGTGGAGTCTAGCTCAATGAGAAGTATCAACTATCTTTAAACTCTTACACAATGATCCTAAATCTATTACATACTCGTGACAATTTCCTTACTTGTATATTTGAAGTCTAGAACCTTCATCACTAAATTCACCCATGTGAATTGAATAAGTAAAACCACAACACAAAGGTTTTACCATCAATATATGTTCACAAAATATAGTTTCTCACTTGAACATATTAAGTGCTTTCGATTCTAGGTACATAAAACTATACAAGTCTCTCAATTATACAAATTTGTTCAAGACTTGCTAACATAAAAAAAGATCTATCACAATCTCTATAAAACAATCACATTACAAGTTGAAGCCAATAGATTAATAGTAAATAAGGTAAACAAGGACTCTTGGCAATGCAATGTTCTAAATCAATCTAATATCCACGATTCAAGGTATTAGATAAATGTGATTTGATCCGATCCAATCTCCAAAATATGTTTCCCTAAACGATATGATCTTCAATATTAGGCTAGTTACCATCCACATAATCCACACAACCTATAAATATCGCTCAATAAATTGTCAATGTCTCAAATTTGGAAACTATCTAAAACAACTCTAGTGGTAAGGGAGTGCCCACTCCCTTGGCACTTAATTACTAGTTCTATGTTTTTCAATAATCTCCCCATTTAACAATTTTTTGAACAAAACATACACAATGTAGGAAGCTAAGTCATCAAGTAATCTCAGCTCCCCCTTAGCATATTCTGATTAACTCAATAAACTTAACTTTAGAAAATATTTTAAGTAAATTAATCGTGAATGCTTAGTTGACTTTGCATCAATAACTAACCAATCATAATTATAATTAAGTAAGCTAATCAAGTAATGAATTAATGCATTAAAGTAAATAAAATTCTTAAGTAGAATCAGCTCATCAACAATTCTGAAATCAGTTTTGCAGCAGTATCATCATCAAAAGGAAGTAACAGCAGCAGAAGCAAAGAAGTACAATCATCCAAAAACTGAAAATCCAAAAACTAAAATAATAGTTCTAAACATTAAAACAAATTTATAAATTAGTGATGTATTTTCTATGTGATGCTTACAATGTCACAAATATACTACAAATGTGACAAAAGCAACTAACAAATATACTACAAATGTGACAAAAACAACTAAGCGTCACATTTAATTATTGATAGTAAATCTTATATGACAATTTCAGAAAACACCATAATTTTATGTCACTATATATTTGATGCCAAAATTTACATATAAAAGAATTTGGTGGGAAATGTTTTTGTGACATTTCAAGAAAATTGTGATGATTTTCCATCGTCACTAGTTTAAATTATTTTTGTAACGAATTAATAAGATTTATTTGTGACAATTTGGTTTTTTGTATTTATAATACATAAAAAACAACAGGGTATTTATGTCATAAAAATAGGTTTATCATGACGAATGCAATAATTTGTTACTCCTTGTTATTTATCTTATATTTTATATGATGATTTTGAGAAACACCATGAGATTGTATCAATTAATATTCTTGCTGCCAAATAAATTTGGTGGGAACTTTTTTAGTGACATTTTAAATTTTATTTGAAAATTTTCTTGTGTCACTAGTCTCATGCCATTATTAGTGACACTTTTGGTTTTTCATTACAATGAAGAGAAAATGTACTATATGTGCACTTACGCACTTATGTAAGTAAATATTTATTATTAATGGAAATAGAACTGTCACTTAAATATTTGAATTTTTTTTATGTTACACATACTACTAATTACTAATAAAATTCTTAAGTGATTCTTAAAATGGCATCACAAATTATAACACAAACATTATGAAAATAAATAATCATCATGTTTAATTGTAGATTATATAGCTGATATGGCAATTTTGAAAACATCATATGTGTACATAACTATATGTCAGGTGCAAAATTATCTCTAAATTTTTTTTGTGGTAATTGATTTTTTGATGTATTGAAAAAATGGTGACTATTTTTCCTCACTGCTGGTGTAAATTATTATTAGTGACGATTATTTTTTTATTTAGCGAACAAGCTTTAAAAGTGATACAGAATTCACATTAACATCTCAAAGTTACTTCAAAAGGCATTATTACTTATCCACTTTGTTCTTATATTTTCATTTTTAAGATTATAACTTTAAGCTCTTAGATGACAATACATACTTAGTCTCTTAATTAGCCCCAAAATCAAATGGCAAGATTTTCCATTAGTTGCAATTCACAATATTTTTTCTAATTCAAAGTGTACTTTTTTTTTGGTATAAGTTCATAATTTTAGCACAAAGAAACAATATTGTAACACCCTAGTGTGTACTAAGAGGAAAAAAATTCAAGATGAATAAATTAAAAAAAATTCATTTGAAAAAGAAAACATCTAAAAATCTTAAATGATCATAGCTAAATAATGAAAAATATCTTTAACAATCTCTAAAAAAAAAAAGGAACAAAAACAAATTTAGCAATCACAAAATAGATTCTATATTTGTATGATATTCATCACATTTTATCTCATCCTCTTCAATGTCATCTTCATTTTCTTGATCGAATTCAACTAACATATTTGCTCTATCTACGATCTCATTGTTAATCACATTTGGAGCAATATTGATAAGCTATAAAAGTAACATATTTTAATCTCATTCTTAACGCGTTTTTGGATGATTAATTATGCAAATTAGTGAATTTGATGCTTCTAATCCTTTAAATTCATGTTTCTATACTTAAGAGAGTATTTGGGAGCGAAATGAGCGAAAAATGAGCCAAAATCAGACAAATAGAGCTGTTTTCAAGAGCCACACGGCCTGGGCATTTCCACACAGGCTGGACACATGCCCGTGTAAGCCACACAAGCTAGACACACGCCCATGTGCCAGTCCATGTTGATATCGCACCCTGTTTCCCAAATATGCGGAAAAACCCAATTTTTAGGCTTTCTGAGCATTCTAAAGTCTATAAATACCAATTAGAAGAAGACATAAAGGGGCAATCAGAGAAGATCAAAGAAAACACTCGAAGAACACCATCGAAATCAACTCGGAGCAGATCTCTATTAAGATCGAAGATCTCCTTTTAATTTTTTTTGAAGTTTTATTGAGTTGGTTATGTCTTGTGGTTATTCTGACTTTGAGATGTTTTCATTCAGAATTATGAGCTAATTCCCTAGATACCTAGGGAAGATGAAACCTATGATGAATCCTTTTATTTAATGCTTGTTTTTATGCGATAAATACTTGATTCTTGTTTTCAATTATGTATGCTTATTCATTGTTTTAATATTTCAGGGATATTAATTCATGTTTAATGTGCTTAATTCAGTGGATCAAAAGTCCTTGTTTAAGAGTAGCTTTAGCATAATTGAGTGGAGTTGCATGCAATCCTAGAAATAAGACGACATAAATCTACCGGATTAGAGTCAAATCTAATAAGGGAATCCATAGATCGAGTTAATGCGACGATAGGGTTTTTAATTAGAAAGAGATTTCAATTAATCAACCTAAAGTCAGTTGTTCTTACTCTCGAAAGAGATATTAACATAATTTAAGGATTTTTATGGGTCAAGACACAAGTGAATAAATCGTTTAATTTAGATTCATAATAAAAGGTGAAGTCTAGGTGGATTTGTAACACCCCTTACCCGTATTCAATGCCGGAATAGGGTACGAGGCATTACTAGAACACATACATTTGCATACGTATTAAACCGAGTTACAAAATTTCATTCAAATTAAGGTTTTCCAAATTATTAGCATGCTTTTATAAATCTTTACATTATAACTTCAAAATACTATAATTATAACAAATAGGGCCTACGAGACCCGATACGTACTTATGTAATTCAATGCTTCATTTTTATTTCATTCAATTCAAAATTTCTCATGTTCACAATTCAAATCAATTTCTCAATCCAATATACATATCAGTACCACCATAATTCTTTTAATTCAAAACATATAACTAGAAACTTCCATTTAATTCACGTACAATTCAATATCATTAAGTTCAATACTAATACGTATTCACCATTTAACTCAACGTTTATCGATTTTACTCTTCATTAACACATTTATAAAATTCTTAGTATTGCAATGCAAACATCACTTAAGCTTAAATAACAACATCGAATCAACTCATCATCCTCTTTTTCGTTATTTTATTCTTCAAGTATGAACTTAGTATTTCATTTCCTTTCCACACCCATTTCCTACGAATATTACACAAAACAATAACATATCATTCAACCATAGTCGCAAGCTAGTGCATTTAATCCATATACCATTCATGGCATTACTTCATACCAAATCATATACCAAATATACCATACATACATACTATGAAACTTTATTTTCTAATATGAGCTTAAACCATGATCAATAACATACAAATGTAAGCATCATTTCTATTTTCACGTTTATCGATTATAATCGATCATATAACCAATTATACATAAATCATTCATATATATATATATATATATAATTTTCGTCCTCCTCCTCTCCATTCCACATCCTTAGTGTACTTAACATTCTTAGAAATAGCATTTTCTATAGTTTCTTTATTCACCCTTATGTATATTCAAAGCTGTCTATCCAAGTCAGTATCACTAAATTATTTTTATCTGGAGCTACAAAACTCTAAATTAAGAACCGTTAATTTTACCTGAAACTAGACTCACATATCTTCTTACCATAAAATTTTAAGAATTTTTTTGTTTATCCAAATAGTACAGTTTATTATTTAAAGTTTACCCTGTTACGCAGTCTGACAGTTCTGACCACTCTTCACTAAAAATGAATTATCTAATTGTACAGAATTCAAATGGTGTTCTAGTTTTTTTATCTTGAAAATAGACTCATTAAAGATTCTAAGAACATAAATTATAACTCATAATTATTTTTTTACAATATTTAATGATTTTACAAAATCAGAATATTGGATTCCAAAATCAATCCGTCCCTGTCTCACTAAAATTTAAATATCTCAAAATATAGAACTCTTTTGCTTGCTATGTTTCTTTTATGTAAAAATAGACTCACTAAGATTTCATTTAATATCTTATTCACTCTCTAATTCTATTTTCACCATTTTTGGTGATTTTTAAAATTCACATTATTATTGCTGTCCAAAACTGTTTTGTTGCTAATTCTACTTTTTCATAATTTCACTTTTTCACTTTCAATCACTATTCAATTCAAAATTCACTTTGCCATTTTCAAGTCAATATTCAATTCAATTCCACACATCCCTCATTCACATAGCACTATAACCATTTATTTTATAACACAATATAAGACTTCATCACTTCAGTCGTTCTTTCGCAACTTATCACATTCCAATCACATACTCATATCTCATTGAACATGTCGGTATAACAAAAAATATTTGGGGTTTTTCACACAGTACTACCCATGTTACTTTTATCATTTGATACACGTAGTAGCCTTCACATAGTACTACACACGTGATCAAGTTTTACGGTTAACGTAGTAGCCTTCACATAGTACTACACACGTGATCAAGTTTTACGGTTCACGTAGTAGCCTTCACATAGTACTACACATGTGACCAAAGCTTTTTGGTACACATTGTAGCCTTCACTTAGTACTACACATGTGACCATCATTTATCGATTCACGTAGTAGCCTTCACACAGTACTACATACGTGTTCATCGATACCTTATTCAAATCTTTACCATTCCGACAGTTCCACAAAGATTCTTACTTTCCAATAATTTACAATTTCTCCATAGCACATTATAATATCAATCTTTCCACTCAACTCCATAACCAATTTAATAATTTGATTTAAATCACTTCAACCATTACTTGCAGTTGGTATATCCATAAACCAAGCTGATTTTAAACAAATCAATTATCAATTTCAAATTTCTAACTTTAATATAACTATTTCATATCCAAGCCTTTCGCATATATTGTCACGAAATATAACAAAAATAATTATAACAATATATTAATTACATACAACTTACCTCAATACAAAATGTAAAGATTTTGGAATTTAATCCCCAATCTTCTCTTTTCCCCGATTAAGGTTGACTTCTCGTCTTTCTTGATCTATAATGACACATTTAACTTATTTAACACTCACATTTATCAAAACAGTCCTTGACTCAAACTTTAGCAAAATTATATTTTTGCCCCTAAACTTTTGCATATTTACACTTTTGTCCCAAAGATCGGAAATTAAACTTCATTGCTTATTCTTATGTTTTATGATATGATGAACATTTTTCCCTTCTATGGCAACATCAAATTCCCACTCTAACACTTACTTATGAACATTAGGTATTTTTACCGATTATGTCGTTTTACTCGTTTTCATTTAAAATCGCTTGGTAAAAGTTGTTTAACATAATTTATAGCTTCATATTCTACCATAAAACATCAAAATAAACACATTTCACCTATGGGTATTTTTCCAAATATAAACCCTATGTTAAATTATTTCTAGAATAAACTAAATCAAGTTACCAGGACTCTAAAAACGTAAAGAACATTAAAAACGGGGTTAGAACGGACTTACAATCGAGCTTGGAAGCTTGAAAACCCTAACCATGGCTTCCCCCTTGCTAATTTCGGCCATGAGGTTGAAGATGATGATTTTTGGCTTATTTTGTCTTTTTAATACTTTTTAATTACTAAATTACCAAAATGCCCCTAACTTAAAAATTTTTTATTTCACTTATCTCATGTCCATTTTGTCCACAATTTAACCAATGGTCTAATTACCATTTAAGGACCTCCAATTTAAAATTTCATAAAAATTGGACACTTCTAACATGTAGAACTTAACTTTTGCACTTTTTACAATTTAGTTCTTTTGGCTAAATTGAGTGCCCAAACGTCGAAATTTTCGAACAAAATTTTCACAAAATTTTTTCGTGAAATTGTAATAATTATATTTTCCTTTGTCGAATTTGTGGTCCTGAAACCACTATTCCGACTAGGCCTAAAATCGGGTTGTTACAAGATTCTTTCCTAGGTATTGTCTATCTCATTGGTTAATATTCGATTATTTCTTTGATTCATTCTCTGTTGCGTTCTTAGTTAAATTAGTTTAGTAAATTTAGATTAAAACATGTCACCCCAAATTGTCGGCTAAATAATAGAAAAACAGTAATTACTAATACTTTTAGTCCTCGTGGATACTATATTCTCTACTCACCATAGCTATACTATTGTTCGATAGGTGTGCTTGCCTTTGTTGTATTTATTGTAGTGATCCATTTTCTAATATTTGAACTTTGGTATTACACTCAAACATTTCAGTATCTTCATCTACTTGATCTTCACCAATATTAAAGATTTCATGATTTTGCACTTCTATCTCTTGAACATTATATAAGTGTCCGTGGTGAAACTTTTGTACTACTCTCCAATCTTTCCTTATCTTTGTATCCTCCACATAAAAAAACTTACTTTTCTTGAATTGAAAATATAAATGGATTATTCTCATACCAATATTTGTTAACATTGATACTTAGTAAATGACCATCTTTATGAACTCTTCTCTTTTTACTATCTAAGTGGAACCACTTACACTTACACAAAACAACTCTATAATATTTAATATAACTTAATTGAATAATATCAATAAGAATACAGTACAAGTTGATTTGGTCCTCTTCATGATTCCCTTCAACCATCACTCCACTATTTTATGTTCTCTATAATAAACATAATATAAGTGTTAGTTATTTCACAATAAAATATAAAGTTACTTGAATAATTAAATTATTGTAATAGAAACCTACTCTAAATATGGTTCAACCTCATCACAATTTGTTAGAATATACCATTGTATCATTTCATACTCTTGTTGTGCAAAGACTCATATTCTAATGCTCCTAAAGGGAAAAACTTCTTGAAATAATGAGCAAACTTGGATATTAGATTTCATTCCCTCCATCATGATTTCTATCTTTTCAATTAAAATTTGTCTTTGTTAGAAATTGTGTGACATAAATTCCTGTTAAAATAAAATACAAGTGGCAGGATAGGAAGATCTACGAGGGCAAAGATAGGTACAGTACAAGTTGCATAAGGGAAATCCGTATATAAGTTTACTTCTTCTATTTGATGTTGATTAGAATAAGGTGTTTTAACCTTATTGTATTAATTCTATTTGACTTTGATTAGAATATGATTTTACAAACCTATAAATAGACGTAGTTTATACTCGTTTTGTATCATTCGAATTTTGACATAGTGAATTTTCTTCTTCTCTACCCGTGGTTTTTTCCCGAAAGGGTTTCCATGTAAATTTCTATGTGTTTTTTCTCTTTTTCTTTGCGATTCATTGTCATTATATAGGATAAAATGTTAAGCAGTTAGTAGAAACATATGCCTCAACTATACATCCTTCTAAACGAGCCTTATTCCATGTATATGTTTTGAGCCTTCCTAAAAACCTATTAGGTAAAAAAAAAGAATTTTTATTGAATTATTATACTTTACCTAAAAATATACAACTTAAAAGGTTAAAAGATAGAGTTATCTCTCAACAAGGTACATCCATTGATAATGTACAAGGTTCTCTAAGAATGACCTCATTAGGCAAATGTACCATCACATCAAAAAAAGTGTTGAAGGGAGGAGGGGGTTCTCCAACTTGCACAAAATGATTACACTAGCTTCTTTTAAGTCTTTTACCTCCTCCTTCTTCAATGTCTTGCAACATAATCTTTAAAAAAATTGCCTTGCTTATCCAATGCTTGGAAAACATCTTTCGGTACAAATTTCCTAAAAAGGACTGGAATCAATCTTTGCAAAGGATATAACAGTCATGACTTTTCAATCCTAAAATCTTTCCATCACCGATATTAACACATCGTGAGATATTTGATGCATATATATCAGGAAACTTCATTGATTTTACAAATGAACAAAATTTCTTTCCTCTTTTGATAAAGTGTAACATGCAAGAGGAATCAAGTACGAACCATCTAACAATTTTTTCAAATGCAGTTCTTTATTTATTTTCATGTTCTCTAGAACTAATCTTGCACTTACAGTATCTAAGTTGTGGCATTCTTTATTTTCAAATGTAGTTATTTCTTTCTCCCTTTAATGTTCAACAACATTCTTAAAATATTATCACAAATATTTTTCTCGATATGCATGGCATGTAAGTTGTGGCGTAACTTCATTGTTTTCCAATAAGGTAGCTCAAAAAAGATGCTCTTCTTAGTCCACTTCAACTCTTCATGGGTTTTTTTTTCTTTTTGTTTGGATGTTTTCCAAACTTATTATCTTTGAGACCATTTAATTGTTGTATTAACTCATTCCCAGATAACTTTTTTGCCTTTGATTTTTTTTCTACCTTATCATCAAATAGTTTAATTTTTATATTCATTTATAGTCCATAAAAAAACATACATTTAAAAATACTCATTCTTTTAAGCATCATAAGCCCATACCCCATTTTCCCATAGATCTTTCAACACATCTATTACGGTTTTAAATAGACATCGATATCTTTTGTTGGTGAGTTTCATCCAAGAATAAGTAACGACAACATTATGAAAGTCTCTATCATACATTTCCAAGCTGGAAGATTATATGACATAACTATAACTGGCCATATGTTATATGTAGAGCTCATCATCCCAAACAGATTGAAGCCATCGGTTGCTAAGCTGAGTCTAACATTTCATGGATCATGTGCAAACCAATCATTCTACTTGTCAAAATGTTTCCAAGCATCTCCATCTGTTAGGTGCCTTAATGTATCATCATCAACAAGCATTCCTACATGCCACTACATATCCTTAGCTATTTTTTTTGGACATAAACAATCTTTGGGGCCTTGGTTTTAATGGAAAATAACGTAAGACTTTTTAAGGTATTTTCTTCTCAATAACCTTCCACCTTGATGTTTCACATATTGAACAATTGTGTCTATCTTTAAACTCCCCCCAAAATAGAACACAATCATATTTGCATTCATGAATAGGAATGTAACTAAGTCCCATGTCTCCTAGTGTTTTGGTTGCCTCATGACATGATGAATGAATTATACTACTAAGGAAAAGCCTCTCTCAAAAGTTCTAATATCATATTACTTGTGTTGTTCCTCAGTTGATAATAAATATTTATGTGCAACAATTTTACAATAAATGAAAACTTACACATGGTTGTGTAATCTGGTAACAATGCATATTGTGCATCATTCAACAGTCTGATAAATTTTTTAGCTTCTTCCTCACTGAAATAATTATTAGAACCGCTACTAAAAACACATCTTCTAAGAAATCATGCAGTCCATCATCTAAAAGTTTAACATTGTGACTCATCCCCTCATAAGTACTACTCCGAATAGTGAAACCAAATTGCTCACCATGATAAACCTACTTAGTATAACTTTTTGATATACCTTTTAAAAGTAAATGACCTTCCACATCTCTTTGACATCTAATATAAACATTTATGCACTCTTGACAAGGACATCAAATTTTACATTTCAGTCTGATCTTTCTATGTACGAATTGCATTAATCTTTCAACTCCTAACATATATTTCAAAGAATATTTTGACTCCATCATCCAACTTTTGTCCATGCCACTAAGTTACGCCTAATATGAGAGAAGATAAAAAATATGAGGAATTAAACTATAAAAAAACCCCACATAGTCCATGATGAAATAGCTAATTTAATATAAAAAAAGTAAAAAAAGAAGAAGATAAATCCTAAAACTAATGATAAGAACATTAAATATCAACAAATAAAAAAACCCAAAAAATTGCTGAAAGGGATTTAGTTAGGTAATTTAGTCCTAAAAATTAATGATTGGTAATTTTGTCCACTAGCATGATAGAAACTATGCTAATTATATTCATATGGGGAGCATAAGCATAATATTTCATAAACATAAGGACTTACAAGGAAGATAATTCAAAAACATAATAGAACCTCATAATTAAAGGAAATAGATTGCATTGTTCCACAGTTTACAATAGGACAAATTAAATTTAAACATACGCAATATTATTTGGAAGCATAAAATTAAAAGCCAAATTATTCAAAACTTGAGAAATATCTCTTCACTTTATGCCTACAATGGTAATTGCATAAATATACAGAGGATATTAAAAGTTAAAAACTTCTATATCAAGTTGTTTTTAAGAATAAACATATTTAATGGTATGCATATTTCAATTCATCTTGTTCGATATTTCAATGCTAATTGCTTTGATTAAATTTCATAAAATGCATTCTTAAATACGTTCAAAGAATAACGGAATTTCATAAACACATTCATTGGAAAATGAAACTTTTAGAATACTATAAGTTCAGAAACCAATTCCAAGAAACACAAAAATTCCAAGAATACCACAAATTCTCAAACCCATTCCAAGGACATGCTACGGGACAAAAATTTGAATTAACAAAATGGTGGCGTTTAATTAATGAAAACGGTGCATAGAAGTAGTATGTTAAACGAGGCGTATTGGATAAGTTAAATGGAGAGTTTTGGATAGGGCCTAATCAGCAACAATTATATTGTTTTGTAACCAAATTGTTTGTTTTATTGTTTTTCCTTTCCTTTATTATGTTGCGTAGAATCAGAAGAAAACAAGCAGAAAAATACACAAGATTTCTTCTCCCTAATTTTCTCTCTTTTATACTATTTCTATTATCAAAATTTCTTTGTTTTCTTCTTAACTTTTCGAGCCACATCAAAGGTATCAGAGCTAGCACGATCTTCATGGCTGGGGAAAGAGTCACCACACGCCTGCAGAAGGAAGTTATTATTTTGCAGTAGGAGATTACTAAGATGAAGGAGGAACTATCTCTTTAATATACCAAAATGGAGGTGAAATGGAGGCTAGATTGCAAGCTTTTAAAAACAGATTTAAAGGGGATATCTAACCGCTTCCGAACGTACTCACATCTAGAGTATGAATATTGCTACAAAATATATGGAATTGAGACGGTGTCCACAAGTATATGGATTATGTTGTAATATAGTTTGTTTTGAACGAAACACTTGGTCAGTATTCCGAGGATCGAACCTAAAGGACTGAAGTTAGGGGAAAAGCTGCTATTAAGCCAATTACCAAAAAAAATTACTAATCTACTCGATTCAAAAATTAATAGCGTTAATCAGGAACTAAGACAATAATAATAAACTAAATAAATTCAACTAAACCTAAATCTACTTCTAGGTTTATGTATTGGCTTTTCCTATTCCTTGTTTTGACTATACGAGTTCCTTTAGCCTACATCCAATTGTTTTACCTAATTAATTATTGATGTATGGCTCTATTCAACCAACTGGTCATCAACATGAGTTCGTAGGTCGTACCGAGGTCAACTACGAGAGGAAGAATTGGTGGTTAGAACTTTCTTAACCGCTATAATTAGCTTATTGTTTGGGGATAAGACTAATTTTCGAGGATCGGTTCAGAGATCGAAATTTATCGTGTCTAGGGATAAGGCTTATTATTTTTGTTATCAAAATTCAAATTTTATTTCTAATTTAATATTTAATTCTGATTTATTCAAGTATTTATTATAGCTGTCTCCATTATTTCGTCTCTAAACGTTTCAAAACCCTACTAATTTATTTTATTTGGTAGGTTATTTGGAGTAGTGGGCACGACTATCGCCACGACAAAAATTCTGTCCAAGAGAAGAACACAAAAGTTGATAATAATATTCAATCCCTGTGAACTCGACCCTACTACTCTTTACTACTATTTAGAGTTCTTTTATTGTAGGAATTATTTTTATTTGGTGGTTTCGAAGCCCATCAAAATTTGGCCCCGTTTCCTGGGATTGAAAATATTTTTTTAACTTTTGTTTATTTTCCTTATGACCAGATCAGAATTGGGGTCTCTAGAATTTGTACCAGAAATAGAAAAGTTGGGCCGACAACTACGAAAAGAAGCTATTCAACGCGGTAAACGGCCAAATCCTGAGTTCAAGACCATATCTTACATGAAGGACCTTTTTCGTTCAATGAACCAGAAGAGATGACCAAACAAACTATATGCCAACTCGCCGCAGCCTCTATGTATAACTTATCCGGTGGGAGGAACGCCGTTTGAGTTAAAGTCGAGTTTGATTCATCTATTGCCCACCTTCCACAGATTACAGAACGAAAATCCACTTACCCATCTCAAAGAATTTCATATGATTTTCACAAGCATGAAGCCTCAAGGAGTAACCGAAGACTAAATTAAACTTCATGCTTTTCCTTTCTCATTAGCCAACTTTGCTAGAGAATGTCTATTTTATTTACCTTCGGGATCTGTTAATACATGGTTTGACATGTCTCGTTTATTTCTAGACAGATTCTTTTTAGCAGTTTGAGCAGCCGAACTAAGGAGAGACATTGTAGGAATCAGTCAAAAGAAGATTGAATCGCTCTACAATTATTAGGAGCGGTATAAAATATTGTGTACAAGTTGCCCACAACATGAACTGATTGAATAGTCACTCTTGCAGTATTTTAATAAAGGGTTACTCCCAATGGAGATGAAAATGATAGATGCTGCAAGTGGGGGGCACTTGTTAATATGATGCCTCAGAGAGCAAGAGAGTTGATTTCGACCATGGCTACTAACTTTCAACAATTTCGATCAGCCATAGAACCCATGAGACGGGTGAATGGGTTAAGTTCCCTATCTCTAGAAGATAAATTTGATAAGCTGACTAATGTTGTTCAAAATTTTCTTACAGATAAAATGGGCCTAGCACAGTTGTACAGAATTTGCGCTAAGCCAGACCACCCGACAGATTCATGTCCAATTTTACATAAAGATTCGACAAAACAAGCAATTTTTGTTGGAAACTTTCCAGGACCACACCAAAGGTGATATGACCCCTACTCGAACTCATATAATTTAGGGTGAAAAGATCACCCAAATATAAGTTATGGGTCGAATCCTCGGTTCAATCAACCTTACCAACAATGGCCGTCTTTGAATCAACAATTATCTTCTTTGCCATTAAAGTAAAATTATCTTTGCCTGTGGTTTTTATCCTCTTTGGAGGGCTTTTTCTACGTTAAATTTGTGTGTTCATTTTCTCAATTTCTTTCACTATTTTTACTTATTCGTTGCTTAATCAAGTCGATCCCTAATAAACTAACATGCATTTGTAGGAGTTAGATAAGCAAGTGAGCAAGCTTGCGCTCACGGTTAGTCGTTTGGAGTGCTAAGGTAAGTTGTTGTCCCAAATTGAACCTAATCCTCGACACAATGCAAGTGCTATGACATTGAGGAGTGGAAAGGTTTTGGAACCTGTAGCTAGCACGAGTCATGCCCATAACTCTGGTCGAGATGAGAAGAAACTTGATACAGAGGCTCCAGTAAAGTTAGCAGCACAAAAATCATTTGCAGTACCACATTCACTTCCTGGAAGACTTGTCCAATGCAAGAAGGAGCGAGAAGAAAAGGAGATCCTCGACACCTTTCGAAAGATAGAAATCAACATAGCTTTTCTTTATGTGATTAAGAAAATTCCACGATATGCAAAATTCTTAAAAAAATTATGCACGGGTAAGAGGAAGATACTAGAAAATGAAAAGGTAACTGTCAAAGAAAATGTCTTCGTCATTTTATAAAGGAAAATACTGCCTAAATGTAAGGACCAAGGTATGTTTTCCATATTTTAAAAACTAGGTAGTGTTGGCATTAAAAAAGCCATATGTGACTTAGGCACGTCAATTAATGTTATGCCTTAGTCAATTTATAAACTACTTAACGCGAGTCCTTTGAAGGAAACAAGTGTAATCATTCAGCTTGCAGATAGATCTGTAGTGCATCTGGAGGGAGTGCTGGAGGACGTTCTTGTTAAGGTAAACGAACTAATATTTCCTGTAGAATTCTGCATTATCAACATGGAGGATGACAACTCGGCCAATTCTTTTGACATATTTCTTAGGAGACCATTCTTGAGTACAACACAAACGAAGATTGAGGTATGAAGTGGGATACTCGTTATGGAGTTTGATGGTAAAATGGTGAAATTTAACATTTATGAGGCTATGAACCACTCTGGCATGATTTCTAATGTTTCTAATGTTGACATAATTTAGTCTTTAACTTAATTGCATTTGGAATATCATGACGAGGATGAATTTTGAACTGTTCTTTGTAGAAGTCTAGATTTTGATGCCATGGAGGAACTAGAGGAGTGGAGATTGTTGAAGAGTCAATTCGTAAAAAGATTGCTCATATGGAAGCATCATAATCACGAAAAAATTTAGGTAAAACCTTTGAATTGTCCATCTATTTTGCAGGCTCCAAAGTTGGAACTCAAACCACTTTCGGACCATTTGAAGTACGCTTTTTTCGATGAAGGAAATACCTTACCGGTAATAGTCTCGAGTAAACTCTTGAAGGTAGAAGAGGAAAATTTGGTACGAGTTTTTAGAGATTATAAAGAGGTGAGCAGATGGACGATGGAAGACATTAAGGGTTTGAGTCCCTCGACTTGCATGCACAAAATTCCAGTTGTAGGTAAAACAACTCCAAAAAGAAAGACTCAAAGGCATCTCAATCCGTCCATGATGGAAGTGGTAAGGAAATAAGTTAAAAAATTACTTGATATTGGGATGATCTATCCAATTTCTAACAGTAATTGGGTCATCCAAGTCCATGTAGTGCTGAAAAAACTAGCGTGACCATAATCGAAAATTCGGCAGGTAAGATTGTTCCCACTCAGGAACAAAATGGGTGGAGAGTCTGCATCGATTACAAGAAGTTGAATTCTTTAACTCGAAAAGATCATTTTTGACTTCCTTTTATTGACTAGATGTTAGAATGTTTAGTTGGAAAATCTCATTATTTTTTCTTGATGGTTGCTCAGGTTTTTTTCTAGATTTCAGTGGCCCTAGATGATTAAAAGAATACGATGTTTACGTGTTCGTTTATAGACGAATGCTGTTTGAACTTTGTAACACACCAGCCACATTTCAAAGGTGTATGGTAAGTATATTTTCTGACTACATTGAGAAAATAATTGTGGTATTCGTGGACGAATTTACTGTGTATGGTAAGTCTTTTTAAGGTGTGTTTGTCAAATCTTGCAAAAATTTGGGAAAGGTGCCTAGAATTTAACCTTATTTTAAACTATGAGAAATGCCATTTTATGGTCGATAAATGATTAGTTCTGGGTCATATCATTTCTACTGAAGAAATTTCTGTTGATAAAGTAAAAATATATAATATTAACTCACTCTCATACCCTACAACTGTGAGGGAGATCCATTCTTTTCTTGGTCATGTAGGTTTTTACAAGCGGTTCATTAAAGACTTTTCAAAAATTGCACAACCTCTTTGTAAACTCTTACAGAAGGACAAGGAATTTGAGCTTGACCGATCATGCAATGATGCGTTTGACATGCTCAAATATAAACTTATCTCAGCCCCCATAGTTCAGCCACCAAATTGGAACTATCCTTTCGAAATAATGTGCGACGCAAGTGACCATAGTGTAGGAGTAGTCCTTGGGAAAAGAATTGAGAAAGAACCATATATTATCTTCTATGCATCTAAGACCTTAGATGCCACCCAAAGCAATTACTCGACCACTGAAAAAGAATTTTTAGCTATAGTCTTTACTTTGGAAAAGTTTTGTTCATATTTATTAGGGACTAAGATTGTTGTTTTCTCTGACCATGCAGCTCTTAAATATTTGATTAGGAAAAAAGAAGCAAAATCGAGGCTTATTAGATGGATATTACTTTTGCAAGAGTTCGATCTCGAAATAAAGGATAAATAAGGACGCGAAAATTTAATAGTTGGCCATCTGAGCCGAATACCTCCATCGAAAGATGTCACACTTCTCAAAGACAGTTTTTCCTTGGTACGTAAACATGGTACGATCTGAAAAAGATAAGATTAAACGTGAATCACGATACTATGTTTGGAACGACCCCTACCTTTGGAAATACTATTTTGATCAAGTAATTCGACGCTGCGTTGTAGAAAATCAGGTAAAATTGATTCTATCTTTTTGCCATTCTTACACATGTGGTGGACATTTCGGCCCTAAACGAACTGCGCATAAAGTACTTGAATGTGTACTATATTGGCCACATATTTTTTGTGATGCATATTTATTCTAGAAAACATGCGAAAAGTGTCAAAGGGTAAGAAACTTGAGCCAAAAAATGAAATGCCTTTAACATTTATATTTTATATATGAGGCATCAATTTTATGAGACTTTTTGTCTCATCATATAGTAACATTTATATTTTACTTGCAGTTGATTATGTGTCAAAGTGGGTGGAAGCTAAAGCCACTCGTTGTGCTAATGCCAATATGGTAGTGGATTTTCGAAAGATTTATATTTTTTCCAGATTTGGCACATCGCGAGCATTGATCAGTGATCGAGAAACATATTTTTGTAATAAGGTAATCAAGAAACTTTTCAAAAAAAAAATGAGGTAGTGCAACAAGTTGCTACAACTTATCACCCTCAATCAAACGGTCAAGTGAAAGTGTCAAATCGAGAAATTAAGTTGATTTTGGAGAAGACTATTAAACCAAATAGGAAAGATTGGAGTTTGCGACTAAATGATGCACTGTAGGGGACCATACAACTTATAAAGGACCCATAAGTATGTCTCCTTATTGACTAATTTTTGGTAAACCGTGTCATCTTCCTGTAGAACTAGAACATAAAGCGTTTTCGGCAGTTAAGCAATGCAATAAGGAGCTGGAAGCTGCAGGTAAGTATCGTAAGTTACATATTTAGGAACTTGAGGAAATTCAACGAGAAGCGTATGAAAGTGCCCAAATTTATAAGGATAAAATCAAGGTATACCGTGATCAAAAGATAACCCGTAAGCAATTTTTTGGCAGGGCAGAAAGTATTACTTTATGACCCTATGCTAAGAATCTTTGCAGGTAATCTCCGAACTAAGTGGTTAAGGCCTTTTGTTATTACTCACATATTTCCGCATGGTGCAAACGAAGTCAAAAGTGAAGAATCTAGAGAAATCTTCAAGCTCAATAGGCAGCGATTGAAGCCCTTCTACGAAAATGTTCAAGTCCACATGGTTGAGGAATTAGTCCTCGAAAAGCCAGTTACATAGATTTCCAAGTCGTCGAGCTAACGACGTTAAACAAAAGCGCTATTTGGGACACAGCCCAAATTTATTTTAATTTATTGAATTTTTGAATTTAAGTTTAATTTAAGTTGAAAATAAAATAAATAATAACCAGATTATTATTTCATTTAGTTAATGTGATACTTTCAGGTACGTAATTGAGGTTGTCAATTTTCCCAAAATCGGATACTGATGGTGGTGTGGGCATGCCATTTTAAATGTTGATAATTATTTACCTACAAACAAAACCTAACACTCCTTACCAAAATAATTAACCTAAAACCCAAATCTACTTAACTTACCTACCTCATACCTAAATACCAACCCAAATGAAAAAAAACCACACAATAAACCCAAAATAAGCCCAATCCCCTATCACCCAAACAAGACCAACGAAAACCCAAAGGAAAAGAAAAAAATAAAAAGAGAAGGCAAGCAGTTGGGCCAAACGGCTAAATAGGCCCAAGAGGCGAAAAAATAGAATAAAAGAGAATAAAAGGAAAGAGGGTCGAACGACCAACATTGGCCCAAAGAAACGAAGAAAACAAATAAAACAAAAAGAAGGGGAAAATTAAGGCCTAACAGGACAAAAAGAAAAAAGAGAGAGAAAAAAACCCAAACCCCTCTACCCTTCTTCTCCCTTTCCCTTTCTTTTTCATCTTCTCCACAAAAAACGAAACCCTAACCCCTTTAACACCACACCACCGTCGCCATTGCTGCACATTGTCACCATCACTGAACACTGTGGCTACTTCGTCCAACCTTCAAACTACACCAAAGAAACTCGATTTACAAGTCATCACCCATGTCATTCCCCTTCCGATCGCCACCATTTTCGACTGTTGTCACCATCGATCTTGGACCTCGCAAAGTCACTGTGGTCTCATCACTTCTCTCCTTGCCCAACAGTGCCCTTTCTTTTCTTGTCAAAACTATGCACTGTCTACCAATCTACAGCCCTTCTCTCACACATGAACCACTGTATTCCCCTAGCCCCTAATCGACGTCGTTTCTGAATCCCTCACCACCCTTCAAAAATTAAATTAACCCGCATCACTAATGCTGTCGACCACCACCGTCATTTGTCGACCGTCAACCACCATGAACTACCATCGTGAGCAACAATAAACAAACCCATTGGTTCCGCCGAACATGGTTCGAATTAGGAACCAAACAGCCAAAGGGATTCCATCTTCGCTCAATCGTAGACAAAACTGGTTTTTAGTGCCACTAGTCATCGATTTAGACGATGACGGCTTAAAATTGTCTCCACCCCCTTCAAGACGAATAACTGCACCTATTAGGAATCGTCTTCAACGAAGCCCAACTCCAATCGAGACAGAACATTCCCAAAGCAATCCTGTTATTTCTGAAAGGTCGATTCCCAACTTGGAACCTGTTTTACCTTTACTAACATATTATGCAGGTCGTTTGAATGAGGTCGGAACTTCCAATGACCATGGCAAAGTTCCTTCGACTAGAAATGAGTATGTTTCTCAATGTTGAACACAATCGTCCAATACTCGAGCCCACTGACCACTGATACATGAAGCAACGATGCCTCTACACAGCAATACTGATGCTGTTGGAAATTCGAGTCCACCACCCGACTCGATTGACGAAAATGTTTGACCATCACAAGACGGTCAACATAATAGGCAAGGTTGTGCCTACATTGTTCCCACCGAAGGACGATTACGAGGGTTTTTGAACTTTTTGACCCTGGAGCATCGCGTAAGATACGACAACATTCAACAACACCCACTGTCGGCCTGTAAGCAAATTGATCTTTACACCCTTGATAAGTTAAATATTCATGATGCTATGATGAGCTATTTTTATGCTATTGGTTGGATTTCATTTGCAAATATTTCATGTAGTGCATATTATGAATTAATTTATGGATTCTACGCAACATTTAGCTTCAATATTAATGCGTTACGAATTGTTGAAACTCAAGACATTGTCTGTTTTTAACATTGCCATGGGTTTTGTTGACGCTGACAACATTCAAACTGATTCCTACCATACTGCGTTGTTAGATATTCCAAGTAACTTTGATGCTAAAGATGTTTATTGTGATTTAACTCATTCTAGAAATAAACTTTATAATCCAAAGACCTATAAGGACTTGTTGGTGTATGAACCTGCTTTGAGATATATTCATCGATTTTTAGGCTTTAATTTTTTTAGGTCAAAATTATTCATCATCTGTTTTAACTAAAACTGAATTGTTTTTTCTATGGTGTATGTATTTTGGATTTAAAGTTAATTTAGGATATTGGTTTGCATGGAACTTTCATGTTGTTTTACGCTCTAATCGACCATTAATACTTGCCCTTATATTACAAATTTAAACTCTAAACTTTTTCCCTCTGAAGTCGATTTCTCGTCCTTAACATGTGCATATACTATGGATAGTTTAGATGAATATTGTTTGGATTTTATGGTTTGCTTGTCGAAACCCCTACTGCGTATTATTTTATTCCTCTAGGTACACGAACTGCTTGCGTTAATAACGTCTTTCACTAACGTCCAAATTTCACTACTAGTGAGTAAGAGAAACAACCTCCTTCATCTATAGAGGCACGTTTAAGTCGAATCGAAGCTCGACTTGGAACAATGAAAACCCAAGTCTCCACAATCCTCAACATCCTGCAAATTCGTTACTCCCAACACCAACAACATCGTTAGGAAAACATGGGGAGTATTTTTAACCTTTCTCTTTGCTTTTTGTTAGAGTTATTATACTTTATTGCATATAAAACATGCTTTAGGACAAGCATAGATTAAGTGGGGGGTTGAAATGGTAAGTATGCATGGTTGATTGTCTTTTTAGGTATGTTTCTCTTTTGCATATGTTCAATCTTATGCTGGATTTATTCGATTATTTGTTTGACATTGAGCCTCTAATTCCATTACTTAGTCAATTTGGACAATTGGGAGATTTTTGAATTAAAGTGTTTGAATATCTAAATTAATCGACATGTGTGTTTTAAAGTTGATATATGTAATTAGATTGTTTTTTCATGAAAATTGTCTGTTTATAATTGCTTGGTAAAAATATTGTATTTTACTTGTAAATAAATAAATATAAATAAATAAAAAGGCTCAAGTTATGAATGAAGGTTTCGAAAAAGTGACAGAATTTAGTAACCGGGGTGAGGTGCTTGGATTGTCATCTCATCTCGCGTAAAAAGGTTTGAGTAATGAACCGAAAACTTGCAAAAATTCCGCTAACCAAGCTGCTAAAAAAAGGGACCGTTTGGAGACGTATTGAACTGAGTAATCGGGATGGGGTGCTTGGGTTGTCACCCTAGTTTGCGTGAAAAGGTTTGACTACGTTCCAAAAATTTACCGAATGATTAATTGAGAATAATACCTTGTAGATTTTATTTCAAACTCAATTTAGTGAAATGATTTAATTTATATGTTTCAATTTTATGGACACTTGTTAATCAAACTAGGTATTTTGAGCACTTACTTATTTTTTGCCTATATTGTTTGTATTGATCATGTATGTGAAAAAGAAGCTTGATTTATGATAAGCTATTGAATAATTTCTAATGTATGAAGGTACAATATGCTTGAGGGCAAGCATGAGCTAAGTAGAGGGATTTGATAGCTTGTTCATTTTGCACAATTTATGTGTTTCCACTCAACTTATTCTCGAATTAATTCCTGCTAATCGATGCATTTTGTGTTTAAATATTGACAGGGACAAAATTCGGGCACTTTAAATCAAAGACAAGCAAAGAAAGGACTAAATCGAAGCATGTGAAAGAGAAGAATGACCGAATTGTAAATTTGGAACATTTGAGGGGCTAGTTAGATTTTGACCTTGTAAAAGCCAAAATTAATAACTTAATCTGAAATTATTTTGTGTAGTTAGTGATAGGTGGAAAAAGCCTATAATTAGTATGTGGATTTTGTATAAATAGGTAGGGTGGTGCAGTTGAAAAAAAAAACACACCTGAATTTGCTTAAGCATTTAAATTAAATTATTCTTTTTTCCCTTCAAATTTTATTTGTGTAGCATACTCTCATTCCATTTCCATTTGCTTGTTTCTTTGCAAAATTGTCTAATTGCTTTCCAAATCCCTTCCATTTCCAGCTTTCTCCATTACCATCAAACTCATTTTCATAATCAACAAAGCATGATTAATTTCATGTTTCACTAAATTCTAACTTAGCTTTATGCCGGCATTCTTTCTGGACAAGAATCGTGAGATACGTACTCGTACTAAAAAAATCCTTCTAATTGATATTCAATATTTTTTTGAAATATCGGGATTGACAAATTCATCCTTTAAAGTTAACTGGATTTTGAGTCAAAAAGCGCGTTGGCTTGGAGTCGTGTTTGCGGATAGTTGGGGAAACGAGTCGGTCATGCTTTATTCGAATCTCTGAGAACAAATTAAAGGAGATAGTGATCGGGTTTAAACGTCTTGTGTGGATGATGCCGTTAATCCGAGTTGGGTTCTTCAAAATGCAAAGCAATTGGAATATTTAATCGCGAATGCATGTTTTGCGGTTAGAGAATCAGCATGGTTGGTTCGCAGGTCGTAACGGGGTCAACTACGATAGGAAGAATTGGCGGTTAGGACGTTCTTGGCCGTTATAACCAGCTTATTGTTTGGGGGAGAAGACTATTTTTCGATGATCGGTTCAAAGATCGGAATTCACCATGTCTAGGGCTAAGGCTTATTATTTCTATTATCAATATTCAAATTTTATTTCTAATTTTTTTAATTCAAATTTACTCAAGTATTTATTATAAATGTCTCTATTATTTCGTTTCTAAACATTTCAAAACCCCACTAATTTATTTTATCTATTTTTTGGCAGGTCATTTGGAGTCGTGGGCACGACTATCGCCACGAGAAAAATTCTGTCCACGAAAAAAACACGAAAGTTGATCATAATATTAAATCCTTATGGACTCGACCCTACTACTCTTTACTACTGTTTAGAGTTATTTTATTGTAGGAATTATATTTATTTGGTGGTTTCAACGCCTATCAAATTTTCCATTCTCTCGCATCTCCACCATTTTTTTTGAAGGGAAAAAGATTAATTTAATTTAATTGCTTAAGCAAATTTAGATGTGTTTTTTTTTCAAGTGCACCACCACCCCACCTATTTATACAAAATACACATACTAATTTTAGGCTTTTTCCACCTACCACTAACTACGCAAAATAATTTCAAATTTAATTTTCTAATTTTGGCTTTTACAAGGTCAAAATCTGACTAGCCCCTCAAATGTCTCAAATTTACAATTCGGTCCCTCTTCTATTTTCCATGTTTCTATTTAGTCATTTCTTTGTTTGTCTTTGATTTAAAGTGCCTGAATTTAGTTCCTGTCAATATTTAAACACAAAATGCACCAATTAGCAGGGATTAATTCAAGAATAGGTTGAGTTGAAACACCTAAATTGTGCAAAATGAACAAGCTATCAGGCATAAAATCTGATGTTTAAGCACTTAATTTAAGATGTAAAAATGTCATTAAAAGCATGCAGCTTTACAATTTCAACATCAATATAATCAAGCACAACAAATGCCTTTGTCCATGAATCTTAAACCAATCATAACACTAACATCAAGTGCTCAAAAATTTAGTAACTCATGCTCCAATTAACAATCCATTCAATCCAATTTAATCATGCCAAAAGCTTAACACACAATTTTCCAAAAGCCAATTGCAATAATGCTCTTGTAAAATAAAATTAATTTTTGCAAATCCAACCAAATATGATGTGATTAAGTCATTAAAAACACTATTTAAAACTTCAATTTAACACGTAACCTGGCAAATTTACCAATAGCCTTTAAAATCACTTACCTCCACACTTTGTTTTTCAAACAAAAGTGTGTTCAAGTAGGTAAGTTTGAGCCTCAAATTCGATTAGCATCATCCTCATCTTAGTGAGAAGATTTAACAGAGACAAAATATGCATTACAAACTAACATTAACATCAAGAAAGTTGAAAGTTCATAAACTATACGGATCTAAATCGTTTCTCTAATCTACCTTACCAATATTGCACAATTAAGCCGAAACATAAAATTCATCAACTAAACGACCTTCTCAGCACCCCAAACCACTTCTAAACTTCATTCCTAGTCCATTAACGTAAAACCTAAGTGTTAATTTCATCTATTAAATCGTTTTAAAATTTTCTGAAAAATCAACTAATCTTCTTGATTAAAAACGAATTTATCAAAATTGATCAACCAAACGAGTTTGATCTCTTGTTTTATGATTAAAAACCTCTTAATAAACATATTTTGAGCTTAGACATCCATTAAAATTTGGATTTCAACTCAAAATCATGGATTCACTATTGTTGAGTTCTATGTTCAAGAAAGAAGAAATCAAAACATGAAAATCCATTTTAATCAATTTAAATAGCAAATAATGATTGAAAACAACTTAAAAATGAATTTAGTGAGTTGAGAATTACCTTCAATTGATCTCAAACCATCAATTTACAAGATTGAATCAAGATCCTTGAAGAAATTTTGGATGACTTTTGCTCAACTTTGGAAAACTTTTATGGAGATTTTGGAGAGAATTTTGAGAGAGTAAAAGTTTAGATCTATTCTTTGATATGTGGTCTATGAAATGAGCAAAAAAAATGAGAGAAAAAGCTCTTAATTCGGGTGAAAATGGTGTGCAAAGTGAGGTAGTTGTATTGTTTTTAAAACTGAAAACCCCCACCTGATTTTCAAAACTTGGAGAAATTGCCATCAAGCCACTCCCACATTTCCCTTGGGTTACAAAATACTCCTTTCCCTCCAAAATTTCGAAAATAAGGACAATTTGTTGTAAAATCACTCTTACATTTCCCTTGTTTTGCAAAATGGTCATATTTAGTTAATATTTTAAGTTCTCTCAATTAAACCCCATTTTAATTTATTTTTCAATTCTAGTTAGACCCAAAATATTTATTTTACCCAGAAATTATTTAAAACCATAAAATTAATTTTTCTAAAAATATTTTTATTTTCCAGAATATTATTTATCGATTTTTAAATGAAATTAAGCTAACTAAATTTAAAAAATCACTAATAAACCCGATTAACTCCTAATTTTCACTCGAAATCCTATAAACTTACCCGAAACTAGTAGACTTATTTTCAGGGCCTTACACTAAGTTCAATTTCAACTTACGTATGTGTTATTATGTATTGCAGGTAAAAAGGAAAATTGAGGATTCGATGAGGGATCAGGCCAGAATCTACCGTGCTTAGATGGACATGTTTCTTACTTATAAAATGCATACAACGGGGTGACCTAGAGGCAGAGCCTCAGGGTTATAGTCGAGCTTGTATTTAAGTATGGCCAGAATTTTATTTTCAAGACTAAGTAAATATTCCTCTATAGTAAGCTACCTTTGTAAACTTTTTGTATCTTGAATTAAAAGCATATAATTGAAATAAATTCATGTATGTGGCGAAGATAATTAGCTAACCGGGTTTGAATAATCTTTGTATTAAGTGAATATGAATTGCGAAATATATTAAGAATGTGTTAGTTAAATTCGGATTTAGAGCATAGCACTCTGTAGTCTATATCCAATGATCAGGTCAATTATGGGGTGTTACAATAAATATAAAAATTAGTGGTAAGAAAGATAAACAAGCAAAATTTTTTGAAATTTTTATTGATTCTTAATCATGGGAGCATGATTTAGCTAGCCATGTATCAATTTCTTCAATTGTTAGATGTTTAACAAGTTTCCATTAGAGAAAATTTGTTGAATTAGTCTTGAAGAGATTATTAGATAGTGAACTTAGATTATGTTACGGACTAAGTTAGAAATTAAGCTAAGCTTGTTAGATAGCTTTGTGGCATGAGAGAATAAATTGAAAACTTTCATGAAATTATATTGTAGATGAAAAGTATAGGGTCTCTAATGAAATGTTGTGAAATTGGATTTTGATATGATGTTAGACATGGAAAGATATGAGTACCCTAGATTAAGGACTAAAATGAATAAAATGTAAAATATGGTTGGCTAACTATTTGAATGTGAATTGAAAGTGAACTAATATTTTTTTAATTGAATTATCAAACGTAGCTAAAGATGATGCCGAGCCATCTCGAGAGATGGGAAAGACGAGAATCGTAGATGAGTGACGAAAATTTGGTTTTTACTTTTATGATTCAAGTTCAATACATAAATACATATGCATATATACATATATGATTACTGCAAACTAACTATTGAGGTAAGCATATTATTGTCTCATGACTCAGTTCATATGTGATAGTGTATAGTATGTCAAAAATTAAATTGAGATGAACATGTATATGATGTGTAATTGGAACATTAGTTACACTATTAACTGTCTCGGGTGGAGTTGAATATAGTTGACATGTCATAGGATTAAATTGTGTACAGATTATCCTTTGATTATATACTGATGAGCGCTGGGTGCATATTACTTAAAACGTTGCTGTGAGTGTTGGGAGCAAATTATACTTCGGTCGTTCAAATGAGGCACTGAGTGCCAAATTGGTGTGATGGTCGGATGATCCATGTATCCGTCCTAAGTCCATGTTTGGTTACTAAGGGTTATAAAACATGAACTTGCATAAAAATGGTTGATATGAAATGCCATTTGAAAATGCAATACTTTGGATGCATATGATATGTGATAATTGACCATGTAATGATCTGATTTCTAGTAGTGCCAGAAATTATGGGTTCAGGGCTCGATTTTCAAATTTTTATTTTTCCATTGTGACAAAAAAAATTTTCAACCCAGATTTTTTTCCAACAACAATTAGACTAATAGATTACATATAAATATATCTTTTGATGACAAAACTATCTGTCACTAGATCACTATTAAATGGTGACATTTTACATTATCGACATTAATGTTATTATTTTATTATATTAGGTGATGATATACTACATTATTGACACTCTTACGATATTGCTTTCGCCACCTATACGTTGAATGTTATTCAATTACAGGTGACGATACAAATGATTAATGACGAAATCTTATATGATTATGTGACAAAATTAGTTGTCACTAAATCATAATTATACGATGACATTATGCATTACAGTCACCATATTGTCGACAATATGTGACAGATACTAATAAACATCACCTTTAACATTTAGTGACTCACCTAATGTGACGAATGTCATGACGACAAAATATGTGTCACCAAATAAAAATATTTTAGATGCCACTAATAAGAAAATTGTTGTAGTGAAAACAAAAAACTGAAAACTTCTTCTCTCAATGCAACACATAAATCTCCTAATAAAATCTCCCTCTTTCAATAATCTCCCCATCAAGAATAGCTTTCAGCATAAGCAACCGTCCTTTCTTTTCTCCCTCTTTTTTAACAACAAAATGCTTTTCATCAAGCAAGGCATGAGTAATGAATTTTGGCACTTCTGCATCAAGAACATTGGCACCTCAGATTCATGACCTTTACCAATCATTTGCAGCATCATAAGATCCTAAAAAAGACAATGATTAGAAAAAATAAAACACAACAGCTTAAGGAATAAGTAAGTTTTGGCAAAGATTAGGTTAAATGAGAAATTAGGCAAACATAACACCGAGGTTAAAGGAAGGGATGTGATCGAGTTAACAGTTCCAGACCCAAGAACATAAGAAGTTGATCCATCAACTAGAGACTTTAGATAAAGTTGTGTGAGATTGAAAGATGGAAAAAGAAATTGAATTGCATGTCATATGATCTGTAACACTAGAATCATGTCCCATTTTGATGATGAAGAAAGAAGACACTTGGTTTATTTGACTTAGTGATAGCAGTAATAGAAATAGTTTGCTCAAATGGTGAAATAGTCTTGGTACTAAGTGTTGCAACATTAGTCTATTGTGCTCTCCGAGCCTTATTTTAAAGCTTCACACAATAACTCATTGTATAGTTTGGTTCATGACAACAATAACAAAATATTCCTCAAGTTTTCTTATTTGTGACCACCATCACCCCACTCATTATCATAATTACACGATCATCTTGTCTTGTTTCCATGACAAATAAGAGCAATGTTGTTAATATAGACTGAGTAAGACTTTTCAGTGTGTAATACTCTTGTAAAAGGACCTTGAAGAAATGGAATCTTTGAACCAGACAAAATTTGTGATTTGTAAGTCTCAAAGTCAAAATGATCAAAAACCAACGAAGAAACTCATAACAACCATTTGTTCTCATTGAGAGACTTATCTTGTTTCTCTAGATAATAGAATGCTTGGCATACCTCGTATATACAAGAAATATTCCCTTACCTAAAATATAAAAAATCCAGGTACTCCATTGACTCATTACCTCAATGTCAATAGAATTTCAAATCTACAGAAAGGATTGAGCATCTTCTCTCAGCCACACTTGTTTGGTATAATTGATAAGAGGTTCATTTGTCAAACGATCATCTTTATCAATACTTCGTAAATAAATTCAAATTGTTTTACTCCAATCTAGATAATTAGAATCATTCAACTTGTGCTTTGTAATTTTTGACATCATTGGGATCATATCATTAGCAGAAACTTTACTAACTCCCATCATGAAGATAATTGAATAATCAATTCAATCAAATAACTCCACATAATAACATTAAATTCAAGCAACCACAAATTCAAAGGACCCACATAATAAATTTCTCAAAACCTAAAATTCAAGTTGCCACAAACTCAAATGACCCATATAGCAAATTTCCCAAAACAATTAGGAAATAGTGAACTGTGATGAATAACGATGAAAATAAGAGGCAAGAAAGAAACCCCTTTCAAGACAGAAGCAAACTAGCAAATCAATGGCTGAGTCATGGTCAGAGTATCGAGTCGACCTTGTGGGAGGAGGCTGGAGGTTTGGTGTGAGACGTGTAGTCACGCGCCTCTATGTGTCGATGTGCGGTGAAGGCATTAGAACAATCAGCGACGCGTAAGGGCCACACATAAGGATTTTTGCTACTGGATTTCAAGTGTTGGCCGGAAAAGGTGACACGCACCTCCTTGGGCCAACAATGAGAACCAAAAACCACCTCTTAGTGGTCACAAGAATACCCTCAAAACTCACTGTTTCACGATAAATTTGACGAAACTAAAATTCTAAATTGCATCTTTAACTTTGATATCATGTAACAAAAGTAAAAATTAAAAGAAAAACTTATATTATTTATAAAAGAGAATATCACACACATATATATACAAGTTACAAGATTTTGGTTAAAGAAAGAAACAGAAGTTAATAAAAAAATCTAAAAAAATAATATGACTAATATTATAGTCGCAACATTATGTAAGAAAAGTAAAAAACTTTTGTTTGATGCTTTTAGTCTAATGCCCAAGTTTGAACTACACATTGTTTATTAATGTTTTTTTCCTTTTAAAGGAGGCACTATCAACTTTTGCATAGCTACCAAGTTTGATTTTAGGTATTTAAGAATTGAGAATTTTAAGATTCAACCTAGATGTAAGGTAGCTCAATGTCCTTTCTTAATTTATACCACTAGTGATGGTAATGATGGGCCTTTAATATTAGGACTTATGTTAGTGGGCATAATTGTTCAATAAATTTTCAAAACCAAATAACAAATTATAAATTCATGGGTAAACATTTTCTTATCAAGGTGAGGTGTATCCCTAATTTAAAATTAGATGATATGAAAAGGCTTTTTAAGTAAGAGCTTAAGGTAGAGCTGAACAAAAACATCTGTTGGAGAGCAAAAAAGTGGTGTCTAGAATAAATCAGGGGTAAGGTTTAATATGAATTTAGTAGGTTATATGACTATATATTAAGTTAGGAAGACGCTAATGATCATTTTGAACTTATGGTTGAAAGCCAAGTATTGTTGATAAACCCAAATTCAAAAGGTTTTGTGTGATTTGGGCACTTAAAAGAGGGTTTTAGGAAACACTATAGATTTGTGTTATGTTTAGATGGTTGTTACCTCAAATATTTCGCACAATTTGTATTGTTCTTGAGGTAGAAAACAAAGAGACATGGATTTGGTTTTTTGTTAAACTAAGCCTTATTGGATAATATGTTTTGATATAACAAATTAAAGTGTTTTTAAATAAAAGTAAAGTTGAGAAATTTGATAAAATCAAGTTGAAATGGTTTCAATTGAGTCAAACATTTTCAAATATATTTTAACCATTTTCAAACAAGTTAGAATTGCTCTAGGACAAAAAGTATCGATACTTTTTGTCTAAGTATCGATATTTTATAAGATATCGATACTCCTTTGATAATCGATACCAAATTGACATTTTGTTTCTTTCAAACCCTAGTAGGTATCGATCTTGTATTGATACTTTTTTAAGGTATCAATACTTTTCTTAAGATATCGATATATTTCCTAAAGGTATCGATATTCCTGTTCCAATAGTCACTGAAATCTACATTAATTATAAAAAATATTGATACCCTTTTAGTAGGTATCGATACTCGTTGCTGCAAGTGCAGTTAATGAACTGGTATTTCATCCCAACGGCTACATTCGCTTCTACAATAACCACAACGGTTGGAAATCAATTAGAGAGTATAAATATTATATTCCAAAGGTCTAGCAACAAGAAGAGCAATGTGCAAAGCTTAAAGATAAATCAAAAAAACCTAGAGCTTAATTCTTTCATACCTTTTCTTGTAGGCACTTGTGAGCTTTCATTGTATTCATTTAGCTCAAGTGTTCTTCTTTGTATTTGTGCTTAATTGCCAAACATTTTGATCTTATGATGATTGTTTTCTTTGTTTACTTATTTTTATCTCTTTTGAGAGGGTTTATTCTTAAGGTTTGGGTAGAAACCTTAAAAGAGTTTTATCTTATGATTTTGAGGTATAAGTCTTAAGAGAGATTGTAAGGTTAAACATTGTCCTCAAAGGTTTCCAAATTAATGAATTAGAGAAAATTCTTAGTTGTGGAAAGCTAAGGTAATGGAGTAGGCATTGGGACCGAACCACTATAAATCCTTGTGTTATTTGTTGCACATATTTTGTTGCTTCCACCACAATTTCTCAAAGGCCTATTCAACCTCCCTATCGTCAATCTTGAGTTGATCATTCTAAGCTAACATTTTTAAAAAATATAGAAACTGACCTTGGGTTTGGACATGACAAAGAATTCAATGTTATAAGTGATATACAAAAGGTTTGTATCTAATGTTAAGTTTTTTTTTGTCTATTTGTGTTAAATATGTGTTGCTTACTTTTTTTTTCTTTTTCGTTCTTTGTAAGGCTTGCTGGAGGAGATATCGCCTATATTCCCTAGCATAGAGCATAGGATCTATGCCAAGCATATGTATGCCAATTGGAAGAAAGATCACAAATGGGGGACTTGTGGAAGCCATTCTAGAGATGTTGCAAGGTAACATATGAAGTTCTAGGGAACATTAGGTTCTTGGGTGAGTGAAAAAAACATTTTTGTCAAGGACCCTAAACACTGGTCTAAGTAATACTTTTCCACTAGATCACATTGTGATGCTAAATTGGGTATCATTTTCTCAAGTTTAATCTCTTGCTTATTTTTTTCATAAAGAACCTAAAATGGTTTATAATCTCTTTTATCTTTGATATTTCTTAGAAAGGTGATCATTATGGAAAAATTCAATTAGTGCTATTAAAAAACATGTGGCTTTCTTTTGGTTTCATGCTAGTCATGCAAATCTTTAGATTAGTTCAGATTAATTGTCTTAGTCAAGAATTTGTGGTTCATGTAAGTCTAAGAAAAAATAAGATATATCATTAAAATCACTTGGGATGATGATCCTCTCTAAACTACTCTACCACCTTCGTAATAAGCACTCACATATTATCCTAATTACCTCATATTTCAATAGTAAAATGTCACGTCTTGACAATACAGTTATTAACAACAATTTAGGAGAGAGAGCTAGTAGTGGGACCAACAACCAGTGATAGAATTGACGGTGTCGGAGCCGAAGAAGGAGACACCGCTTCTTCATTCTTGCTCGTTCTGATAGACCATTTTACTAAGAAAAACCCATTTCCTACTTTATTTACGAAAATGGCAACTTTATTTATTATTTACCGGAATGAGCCAAAAATATAAAAAACGCATCCACGTAGGAGTGTTTTAAGGGGAAATTCCAATAAAACGCGTCCCTGAGGGAATACTTTTGCAATGTCAGCAAAAGACATGCTAACGTGGATGCGCTTTCCTGACATGGCAAAAGCACTCCCTCAAGGACGCGTTTTAGCCCGTGTTTTTCTAAGGTTAGGGTTATTTGAATGTTTAGTGCCTAGGGTTTATGGGTTTAAGGTTTTAGTGGTTTAGGGTTAGGGTTTTGTTAAAATAATTTAGGAATTTATTTGTTTAAGGTTTAGGGATTTTAAAAAATAAATTAAGGTTTAGAATTTTTAAAATAATTAATTAAATTAGGTTTTAGGGTTTTAAGTAAATTAATTAAATTAAAGTTTAGAGTTTTAAAAAAATTAATTAAATTAGGGTTTAGGGTTGAGTGTTGAAAAAATTATATTAACAAGAAGGATTTTGTTTCCTTTTTCTACAGTAGTTTCTGAAATTTTAATTTTGAGAAGACGGTTCTGAAAAATAGTGACAAAAACGCTTCAAGCAAGATGCACTGTCAACAAAAGTACTGAAAAAAGCTCCTACGTAGACACTCTTTTTCTACAGTAGTTTCTAAAAAATAATTTTGAGAAGGCAGTTTTGAAAAAATAATGTAAAAATGCTTCAATCAGTATGCACTCTCAGCAGAATTACTGACAAAAAACTCCCATGTGGATGCTCTTTTTCTATAGTAGTTCCTGAAAAAATAATTTTGAAAAGACGGTTCTGAAAAAATAGTGTCAAAAACGCTTCAAGCAGGATGCACTGTCAACAAAATTACTGAAAAAATCTCCCACATGGACGCTCTTTTTTTCCTGGAAAAATAATTTTGAGAATACGGTTTTGAAAAAATAGTGCAAAAAATGCTTCAAGCAGTATGCACTGTCACCAAAATTACTGAAAAAAGCTCCCACATGGACTCTCTTTTTCTACAGTATTTCTTGCTTGGCCTTAGGCTATAAATGAGCCAAAATTCATTCTCATGTTGCATAAGTTACAGTAAGAAAAATTAGAGAGGCTAAGTAGAATAGAAATTGAATATGAGTGAACGTATTAGTGTTGTTATTTACTATGATGATAAGGCCCGTGGCACCGAGAACGACGTTATTTTTCATCAGAGAACACATCATGACTGGTTTTTAACCAAAATATAAATTTGACAGAACTTCGTAAAAGAATTAGGCGTAAAATCTTTGAAACGACGCCAATGAGTGTTTCGTCTATTAAGTATCAATTTTGTACTTCGGTTGATCCCATGACATATGACTCATTTGATATCAAAGGTGCTTGTAGCTTGGAGGTGATGGTGCAGACTCATCTCACTAGTGGATCATCCTATCTTGAGTTGTATGTATAATTTTCATCACCAAATGAAGCATTTGCGCCTTCAACATCTACTACTGTTCGAGAGGAATACACAACCCCTGCCCGACACTCCGTTAGTGGGAGACAAAACATGGAAGCGCCCGTGTTTGGTGACAGTATGGAATACATAACCCATGCACGACACTCGGTTAGTGGATAGGACATTCACCTCAGTGGGTCGATGTCCGATGCTAGAAATACGTATTGGGGAATGACATCAACTTCTAGTGGTTGGCAATCCACTTCTGATTGGGGATATTACGAAACATCCACAAGAAGGGATGATGTACTCCTTACGACGTCCACCAGCGATGGGACCTTGTACGTTGCAGGTGATGGTGGGTTGGATGATGAATTCGATGTGGATCAACCTCGAGAGCTTGGCCCCGATGGTGCAGAAGTTGCATTATTTTTTGAACTGAAGCCTATTCCAACTGAACCTAAAGACGGTAAAGGGGGTTCAGATAAAGAAGAAGAAGATCCGTGATTCACGGCGTACTCGCCTCCAACCCACATGCATAATGTCGATCTATCGGGAGATGATGCGTTGGAGTTTCTAGACCTACCAAATAGAATGCGTGACCGTACAAGTTCGTCATTAGATTCGGGTGAATTGGAAGTTGGTAATGAGTTTTCCAGTAAGGATAGTTTTCTTGGTGCATTAAAATAATATAGCATCATAAACGGGGTTAACTACCACGTGGTTAAATCCAAATCCAAGAAGATCGAGGCCAAGTGTGTAGTGCAAAACAGTACATGCTCATGAAAAATCATAGCTTTGGTTAGGAAAAAATAGGGTTGTGGGAGATAAAGAAGTACAAAAGTTCACATAATTGTGTTGCCGATATAGTATCACTGGGTGTTTAGGGTTTTTAAATAATACTGTTATTACTTAATGTTGCATTATTTAACGTACTTCGTTGACAGGTGTTTCACAATATCATCCCAAGATGGATATGATAGCTAGCTTAATACTACCGATGGTGAAGGCGGATCCCAGGACTTCTGTGTCGGTCTTAATTGCCAATACTCGTAGCTAATTGAGGTATACGCGTTCTTACCGCAAGGCCTGGATAGCTAAGCAGAAGGCATTGAAAAATATGCATAGTGGGTGGAACGCTTCATATAATGAGGTGTGGCAGTGGTGTCAAGTGCTGGAGAGGTAAATCCCAAGTTATGTAACAGACCTTGAAACGGGCCCTGCGTACTACAACATCGCTTGCTTCGTGGATGCCAAGTGTTCAAGCGTCTGTTCTGGAGCTTTAAGCAATACCGAGACGTATTTGTGTAGTATAAGTCATTGGTACAAATTAACGGTATGGTAGATATACCCATCGGCTATTGCTAGCTATGGCACAGGATGGCGGTGTGAGAATCCTTCCAATTGTGTTTGCAATAACACTAAGGGAGTCGGGTAACGATTAGGATTTTTTTCTTTCTAGGTTGAAGAGGCATGTCTGCCCCCAGCCTGATATCTGCATTATATCGGATCGGGGCACGAGAATACTAGTCGCAATTGAGCGACAGGGAAGCCTATGGGATCACACACACCATCGGTATTGTCTAAGACACGTTGTGTCCAACTACTACAGGCAATATCGGTCTACCACTGAACGACGACAAGTGACCAACATGGGTATTTAATCTCTACTAATATAATTTCGTTTGTATTATTCAATTTATTCTGAAGGGAAGAGTGGTATATAATTTTCGCTATCAACTTATATTAACAGTGTGTCACGGTCGCGACAACCTATGGTTTCGTGTGACGAAGTTTGAAAAACCAAACCAATGTATTACCGGTAGGCAATATCGTGTACACCTGAGAAATAAGACTTGCTACTATGGGACGTTTGACGCACTTCGTTATCCATGCGCTCATGCAATTACAGCTTGTCAGAATCTCCATTTGGATCCCATGAGCTATATCGACTAAGTGTACAAAATAGAATACATGTACAACGTGTGGAGACATGTATTCCCACCGATCCTAGATGAACGTAAGTGGTCGTTTATATCGCTTGCTCCATTTAAATTGTTACCGAATAGAGAATTGCGTCGCAAACCAAAAGGTCAACCTTGCTTGAGTAGAATACGTGATAATATGGATATTCGGGAAAGAACAAACCAACAGAAGTTGTGCGGATGGTGTAGGAACCCAAGTCATTCAATTTGAACATACCCAAATCGAAATAGTTGATAATTGCTTAAATGAAACTATTTTGCATTATTTCTATTGTCTTATTCAAAAGAAATTCTATTTTATTAAATAGGACAAGATATAAAAATAATTGACTATTAAAATATTCAAAACAACTTTTATTTTATTAAATGAAATAATATAAAAATAATTTTTACAAATATATTTAAAAAATCAATGCATGTGTAGTCGGAATCAGTGTCACATGGGGGTAGCGACGGTTATGCGCTAGATTCCTTCTTCGTTTAGCTTCCAGTGGGGGTTGTAATTGCTTTAGCGGGGGTTGTGGGTGTTGGGAGGATGACCCACCTTGATAGAATAAAGAATACAGAGGTGTTTGCATCACCCAGGGCGGAGGTGTTTGAATCCCATAAAGCGATGGGGATTGGAAATGAGGTGAGCTCCTCGACGGTGCCTCGGGCGATCCCTCCTGCGACAATAGCCTATATATCATCAGTTGAATCAGAGTTATCAGGAAAGAAGATGCATCGGACCATGCATTCCAACCTGGCATAGGACTGGGAAAAGAAAACATATAAGGGTTAGGATATATATAAGGGCTAGAATACGCACTTGGCATAATCTGAAAGGGATATGGTGTGAGCGTCGTCGCTTGAGGCGTTGGGCCCGGTGATTGTGTGGGCGCTGTTGATGGTCCCACCCCGTCAATAGATTGAGTGGACCCGGTGAGTACGGACCCATCCACCGGCAATCCTAATTGTAACTGCACGTCCTCCAAAGTGGTGGTACACTCCCCTCATGGAAGATGGAATGTATGCGTCTCAGATCTCTACCTCTTTATAAACGCGCTAATGAGTTTCGGGTCCAACTTGCACCCCCAGCCTATATTGGCCACGTGCCAAAAACCCGCTTCCCTCAAGTAATTTTCTATCAATGGTGATTGAGAACCAAATATATTACGAATATAACATTGTAGCACCCGATCTGTAGACTGTTATAAAAAATTATAAAATAAAATTTAATTAAAATTACATAAATGAAAAAAAATTAAATAATATTCAAATTTTGAAATTAATCCTTACCATTTTCATTTGTTTGACGGAGATATGTTTATGATCAAGACGAATTAATTGTCGGACCATTGCTAACACGACCAAATATCTTAGAAATTGTAAAAAAAATAATACTAATTTAGAAAAAAAGTTAAAGGAAATAATTAATTAAACAGAGCTTTGAGAAATTTAGGGAAAAATTTGAGAGCTTTTTTGAGAATTTTGGATGAAATGTTTGTGTGAAAAAAATAGGAGGGAGTTTTATAGTTTTTTTTTATCGTTGGACCCCCAACGGACAAAATTTTAAATGATCGTTGGGGTGACCATTGGGAGTTAAAAACACGATTTAAAACTCGTCCCTAAAGGAGCTCTTTTGCCATGTCAGCAAAGCGCGTCCACGTCAACGCGTTTCTTGCTTACAGGGCGAAAGCGCTCCCTCAAGGACGCGTTTTTGTATTTTTGACCCATTTCGCTAAATTATAAATAAAGTGACCTATTTCCATAAATAAAATAGAAAATGGGCCTTTCTTAATAAAATGGTATAAAGATGAAAGTGAAACTGTTTTTGGACTTTTAGGTTTCAAAATTGAAGGGAAAAAAATTATTTGGGCTTGAAATACAGCATAAATGGTTAGAAACCCAAAGCTATTTGGGCCTTAGCAGCTAAAATATCTAATTAATTAGAGTTTTAATTATTAATTACGTATATATTTTTCTATATTTATATTACGTTGTAAGTTTTTAATTGAATTTATGTAACGAGTCAAAAAGAATAAACTCAACCAAAGCCCATTTATGTTTTATATTAATTTTTTATATAAAAAATTTAAAAAAAAATGCAATTTTAAACTTAAGATACTATAATTTTAAATTTATGTACTTTAGTATTTCAACCAAAGCCCATTTATGTTTTATATTAATTTTTATAAATATATTTGTTATAAAATTATGTTTTTCACTCACTATGGGTGACCATAATCTAGTTACCAGTTAAGCTTTTGATCAAGTATTTTATAGCCTAATGAATATTAATATGAAGGTATTTTTATATTTTATATTTTTATATAAATTATGTTTTAAAATATTATCACTATAATTTTTTATTCTTTTTTTTATTTTAATATTCATGTTTGGGATTAAAAACTGCTTCTTCTAATAATATTATTTTCAAAGTTTGAACTATACTTGTGCGTCCCGTGTGTAAAAGATATTATCCAAATAAGATAGTATAATTTGTAAAGGCACCCAGGATGATGATGGTGATGAAGGGTTTGATAAAAGCTAGTACTACTGGCTGGTGATGATGATGATAGACAAGGGCATGTGCTTCCGAAATTTTGATAAAAGCAAAAGATGAATGATAATGAGCAGCACCTTTAAAACCGTAAAATACAGAGGACCACTTGTAAGATGGCCTCTCTTCGATCCCAATATGCCCCCCTATTCCTCATACTCGTGAACATTGAAATACGGTAATATCTGAAGTATAAAAATAAGAAATAAAAAAGCTCCAAAATTGTGTTGAACAACATTTTTAATCAACCAAATTGCCTACCATTGATTTTCAACAGCAAAATTTTTGCAGGTTGCAAGGAAATCAAAATATTTAACATTGCGGAATTTCCATTTGACCAAATTATCTGTATTTTGAATAATTTTTTGTTTTTCACTTTGATTTCCTTGTGGACTTTGATTTCTTCAATTTGCCGGACTTATCGTCGACACTGGTCCATGTATATCCACTAGGAATGGCAAAAGGATCGGCTTGCTGCGCCATTGAGGAACTCCGTTGTTGCTGTTGTTGCTTGTTAGCCGACACCGATTGACTATTGCTTCGCCTCAGCCATGCCGAGGTGGACGATGACCACGATGTCGACGGTAATGACGAATTATGTTTATCCGAATTTTCATCATCCTCTGTTTGGCCTCTTCCATTGGAAAAATATCTAGGACTTGAGAGTGGAGTGAAGAATTGCTCGGTCGATTGGAGCTCGACGAATTTCGTGAACGTTATCACCACCCTCACCGTCGGGACTACCGGGATCGCAACCTGCGAAACCCCACCAACAACAATTCAATACCAACCTCGTCCGAAAATCACATATCAAAAGAGAAATGACAGTTCAACAGTTGGTCCACATATGATTCCCTTGGCTTGTCCGATGGCGTAAAAGTAAAACGTAACATTGCCTCTGACAAGAATATGATAAAATGACAAAGAAAAAGCAAACCTCGGATGATGTGGGTTTTTTAAAAGGGAGATCACCGTTGGATCTAAAACACACCCATTGGGACAAGTTCCATGTCATTGCAGCCGACCAAAGACAGGGTTTTCCCCCACAAATAGAAAAGCTTCTCCACTAATCAGAGACCAAAGCAAAGCTGAAAAACTTGAACACACTTGCTTTCCCTTTGTCCATTGGTCAGGCTATCATCATCCAACGCATCAAAAGACCCAAACCAGACACCCTCCTAAGGAGACAGGTATCTACGTGGACCCCACAGTTCTTAAACAACAAAAAAAAACAGATATTTATAGATTTAATAATTCGCCGTCTTACCTTAACCGGAAATGTCCCCGGCGGGAATTTGGTGGTTAACAGCTCTCGCATTCTTCGAACAGCTTTCACTTTGTTAGCCAAAATATCAAGTAAAGGTAGCAATTCTTCGGTCTTTAATGGGAATTGTTCCGTTAACCAAACTGACGGTCGTAAACTTCGAACGTACTCTTTCTCCTTTGTTTGTGGAGGCGGCACCACCGTTTTCGCCGTTGCAAAAGACGTCGATCTTCTAGGAGGCATCGTCGCGGCTGAAGAAGGGAAAACGTCAACGCTCTTCCTCCCTACCGAAATCCACTCTCTGTCTTCTCTCACGAAGCTACTGTGTCTTCTTCTATCAGGCATTGCGAAATTGGGATTTTTGCAAACTAAGAAACCGTCATCGTCTTCGTCGAGCTCTAAGGGTAACACTTGTTCACTTCCGGCGACATCGTTTTCGGAATCCGCAACTTTTCGTGACCTAAAGCTGAATATCACGTTATGTACTTCGTAAACTCTGGCTTTCCATTCACCGACGCTCTCTGTTTTCTCTTGGCGCCTCCAGTTAGTTCTTCCGACGAGTTCCGCTCTGGTTACGTCCATTCCAGGTCGGTACACACTCGTTTGGGAACAAAAACCCGCAATGTCGGATTCGCTCATCAGAGCTCCGGCATTTTCGAATGCGTCGAAGATTTTGCGATCTTCGCGGTTGAGGACTAGCAATGAGCCGCAAGGGATGTTGTGGAGGTGATCGCCATCGCCGAGGAAGAGGAAGCTTTGATCGGCGCGTTGGATTTTCAAGCCGTCGAAGCCTGCTAATGAAGTATCAGCTCGGAGATTACCGTCGCGTTTCCAGATCTTGTAGGTATCGGAAGGAGCGATTTTTCCGACGAACGGAATTACGGAGCTTTCGAAGTGAAAGGAGATTTCCATGTAGAAGTCACGCATTCGGCGGAGGACGGCAATTACGCGAGGTAAACGGCGGCGCCACTTGCACCAGGCGGAGCGGTGGTGGAGTTTCAAAAGAACCAACGCAATGTCGGAGCTTCGGCGACAGAGTGCTTCTTGGAGAGGATTCCATCCCGCAGCGTTCTGGAGCGACACGTCAGCACCAGCAATACCGAGAGTTCTAGCAGCAACGACGTCGTTAAGGCGGACCGCGAGGTGGAGAGGAGTTTCACGGAAAGGGACATCTCGGCGGTCGAGAACGGCGGAAATTTGGTCAGCTACACGCTCTTGACTGAGTGAGTCGCACTCGGTGTGGATCTGAGCAGGATCAGCCAGCTTTGGCAGCGTGGAAACCAGTCGATTCAAAGTAGTATGATCACGCAAAACGACAGCGTAGTGAACAGGGCTATGCTTGTAATCCTCCGGTTTGATAGCTGGAAACGGCGCCGTCGCCGACGCAGAAGACGATCTCGACATTATTATTATTATTAGTTTTTGGTTTCTAATTTCCTTTCACAAAATTTTACCTAATCCTTTCTCAGTTCTTTGGGTTGTGAAAATGAAAGACAGAACG
This sequence comes from Gossypium hirsutum, assembly GCF_007990345.1. Taxonomy (NCBI): domain Eukaryota; kingdom Viridiplantae; phylum Streptophyta; class Magnoliopsida; order Malvales; family Malvaceae; genus Gossypium; species Gossypium hirsutum. The sequence continues at coordinate 56,654,579 of NC_053442.1, forward strand.
AAGAAAATGGGAAGGTTGAAGGCAATGGGGAAAGGGAGAGGGTAAGATGGTCATTTGATAAAAATGAGTTTTATTGGGTAGCGTGTAAAGAGAAAGAGAAGGACGAGATACACGCAATCTGGCGCGGCTTTTGTTGATGCTTCAGACAGGTACAGTCCTAAGACCGAACATCCCTTCCTTGCTTTACCTGACGCTTCTTTGTTTTGTCTTTTCCGCTTTTCTTTTTTTTTTTATATATTTATTTAAATTTAAATTTAAATTGAAATGAAATCTCGGGGTTAAAATGGTAATCGGTAGGTCCCATATTGATGATTTCCATGATATATTTGCTCTTTTTAGTTGCAAGATTTCCTTTCAATGGTTTGGGTATACAATGACTGAGATCAGGGCCATAGGATTTGTATAGCCTTTTTCCTTTCAAGTCTTTTGATGTAAAAATTCAACAAACATCTTTTAATCTCGCTTGGAATTTTGAATGCTTACAAAGAAGTTTGAAACAACATTCCTTGAGCTCAATCATTTGGACAATAATGGTTCTATAGTAAGCACCAAATGTACGCATTTTGAGGGATGTTCCAAAACCAGGGACGGGGATTTGTTGGTGTTAAAAATAATGATTAAGGAGTAATTAGTAATTAGCACTGAGATGGGGAAAAGGAATAAGAAAAGTGAAGAGAGAGGGCTTTTGTCGTGACCAAATGCAAGGAAGAACAGGGACATATGTCTCCGGCAGCAAGGACCAAGCGCTAACGGATTTCACTGCCTACGATGCAACTAAACACCCTTCCTTACATTCCCAAACACAATTTATGATTTTCGTCGTTGTTCACCTTTTTCTTTTCCTCTCTTTGGAATTTTATTCTCTCATTATTTCTTACCTTAATTGCATCAAACCTTCTCAATTGATATTTTAGTTTTTTAATTATAAAATATTCTGTTTATTTCTTAGAATGTTACAATACTACCCCTGGCCATCTAATCCCCCCTACATGTTTGTTATAATTTATCTTTGATGCCTGAACAAAATTAAAACTAGCTAATAAGTACAAATCAACAAAGTTCAAGGGCTAAATTATATATTATCCCTTTAATTATTTAGTTTTTTTTATTAAATTCCATCTCAAATTTGAAACTAATAAATACACACCTGTTTTGAATATAGTCTACATCAAATTTAAACTGGCTAAAAAAAACTTAATTGAAATATTTTAAAATTTAAAGAATAATTTAGAATGTTTGTCCCATTTTCAAAATAAAAATAAAATATTATATAATACTTTGCTACAATTGGAGCCTATGCTTTTACCTCGCACCCTATTTCAAGTTTTTAACCCTTTAGTTGGAAGGTTCCGAGAATAAACACATGGACGGTTAACATCTATCCTATCTAGTCTATACTAGCTTTAACTAAGTTGTTAGCTGGAGACGAATTTAGTTAGGCAGCCTTTGGAAATTAAAATTTGGATTTTAAAATTTTATGGGTTTTCAAATTCTTTGGGAATTCACATTTAATATTTTGAATTATTTAAATGATTCAAATTTAAATTTAGATTTCAACTAATTGTAAATTTTAAAAATATATTTTTTTAAATAATTATTTAGGAGGACTTGAATATTGTTGTTTGAACTGGATCGAACTGGCCAATCAAATTAGAAATCGGTCGAGGTATCTGTTCGAAGAAAGACATTATACCAATTGACCCCAAGAACCAATTAAACCATTTTTTTATTTTTTATTTTTGTTAAAAATCTATTTTTGAATTTTTTTTATAAACTTTATATAGACATGGATATTATAATGTAAACAATAACAATAATATTATCTTTCAAATTTTAAAAGAATCTAAAGCATGAACTCTTTTAAATAATATGAAGAAATCTTTATACTATTTGAGACCAAAATTGCAAATCATTGTGATCTAACTATTGTACAAATATATACTATATTGATATCATACATGTAAACAACTAGGCTCAATTAGATTTAATTTCTATGAACCCTATAGGAAAAAATTGGACCAGCCTGTTAAACTAATTGGATCAAAAATTAATTGGGAGTATCAATTCGAAATAAAGGGTCAAATCAATTGACTCATGAATTAGTCAAATCAATCAAACTGGTGGTCGAATTGGTTACCGATGATCTGACTGGTTTACCTACCATTTCGATTCTAAAAATCTTGAGCTTCATTGACAATATAGTATAAGCAAAAATAATTATTTATTGTTTGAGTTTTAAAAGAATTGTGCAAAGAAGAAAGAACAAAAAGTTCTCATGTTTTTTTTAATTAATATTGGATTTTGAAAATTTCAAGTTTTAAAATAAATTTTAAATCTAATTATTATTATTAATTATTTTTTTAATTTAACAAATTTTATTGTAAGTTTATTTATTTTTAATAATTTTATATTTTTAAAAATTAAAGGGTTTAAGATCATTTGGGTGTGAGTTTAAACCTAAATATTATTTTTATATATTTTTATAGTAATTTGTTTATGTCAAATGTGTTATAGGTGTATTTATATGTTTAATTATTTTAAAGGAAAAGTATATTGCTATGGTTTGAAAAATACCAGCTCCCTCTAAGGTTTGATAAAAAAAAATCCACTAACCCCCTAAGACTTATTTATTAAATGAATTTTAAATAAAAATGACTACTTTACCCTTTATTGATTACTTATTATTTTGTTATTTTGTTATCTTTAATATCTATATTCAATATTTTCAATTAAAATACTAACAATATAATTAATTATTATTAAAATAAATTAGAAATTGCATTATATTCGAACATAATTATATGTTAAATATAATGTATTTTTCAATTAATATGTGTAAATTTTTTTTCTCGAAGCTACACAATCAAATTAGTAACCAAGATATATTCAGGCCTATACCAGAATATATCTATACGTGTGGGACATAAATTAGAATAAATATAAACTAAAAACTCACACATAATTTACATTGCCATTAAGCTAAGGTATTATTAGTTGTATGTTTATCTTTAAAAAAAATTGTTATCAATGATAATTATATTTTTGTTTTAATTTTTGTTTCATTTTTAATGAATTTTATGAATGGATGTTAATTATTTAAATTTTAATCTAATTATAATATTAATTTTGAGATGAATTCTTCCTTTATTTCTTTTATATTTTAATTAATTTCTTTTTTATTAGAATATTCTAAACAATGACAATTAATAATTTTACATAAAAATAACTTAATGAGTTAATTTCAAGGTTAATATATATTTGAATTAAATATAAATTTAAAATATTTAATTTTAATAGAACTCAAATATAATTATTTAAGAAAAAATCAAATATATTTAATTTTATAATATTTTTTTATTTTTTTATTATTTTGCAATTAAAAACAAAGGAATGAATAAACTAAATAGAAAGTACATATATAGATAATAACAAGGGTATGACTATCTTTTTATTTAAAATTTACTTAGTATATAGATTTTGAGGTTTATAAGATTTTTTTCTCAAACTCAAGGGTACATGAGTATTATTAAAATCATTTATGAGTATTAATGTATTTTACACCAAACTTAAGGGGTAAATTTGCCCTTATTTTTTTATTTAATTAATTTTATATTTTTATTTTGTTTAATTGATGTAAGTACTTTTTTTTAAAGATACTTAAATGTTTTTAATCTTGTTCATCTTTTTCAATCTATTATCGTCATCTTCTTCAATCTACCTCTAATCCATAGTTCACTCGTATCTTTTTTTCAGTATTTAAGCTTCACCTAGATCACTTGCCTCGTTGTTACTCACCTTGCGACCTAACTATCTGCAGTGAATAGAAGGGAGTGTGAATTCTTGCGAACTCAGTGAATATATGGGAAAAAATAACCACATAGCACACACAACACATAAGGTAAACAAAATCTTTGGCAAAGTTACAGAACTTGCGAACAAGGTTTGCCATACTTACTATCAAATAGCTTAAAAATAACAAAGCATATTATTTTAGAAAACATAAACTTATTTTCCTGTTGGATAAGCGGGTCTCCTTATAACGCCTCAAAATGACTCAATGAGTCTTAACATGCCCTATAAGTGTAACATAAAGCTAAACACTCTCCAATCACTACACCAAAACAGGCTTTTAGCGGCGTTTTTAGTGGCGTTTGGATAAAAAACGCCGCTAAAAATCAAGCATTAGCGGCACTTTTAAAAAAACGCCGCAAAAAATCTAAGCCCGTTTTTTAGTTTTTGAGGCTTTAATGGCGTTTTTAAAAAGCGCCGCTAATGCTCAGGGTTTTAGCGGCGTTTTTAGAAAAGCATCGCTAATGATCGGGTCTTTAGCGGCGTTTTTAATGAAGCGTCGCTAATGCTTAGGGCAATAGTGGCATTTTTTTTTCAAACGCCACAAATGTTTTTTGCAAAAGGGCGCCCTTTTTAATTATGAAATGAAAATCTTTCTTTTTTTCCCCCTTCTTTTTCCCAAAATCGATCCCCCTCACCTTAGAAATATCTTCTTCTTTTTTTCCCCATTTTATTTTTCCCAAACCATTTCTCCCCTACCCCAATTCCCTTTATTTTCCCCCCCAATTTCCCCAAATCGGCAGCCCTCACCCTAGAAATCTCTTCTTCTTCTTCCTGATTTTTTATTTCCTCAAGTCACTGTATCGACGAAGTGCCCCAAAGGAAAATTTATTTGGGTTTTTATTTTTCGAGAACTTTCTTTGGTTTCTCCATTAAAAATTGTTCATCTTTTTTTTTTACCCTTTTCATTTGCTTCGTATCCATTTGTATGTCATCATGCACCTATTTTCCATCTTAGCTAAGATGGTAAGCTTCTCTGAGAAAGCTTTCTTTGGGTTCTGTAAGCCAATATATTATGTTGATGCCTTCTGTAAGTTAACTTGAAGTTTGAAAGTTTCTATTCTTCATTGTGAAGGATGCCATTCTGTTACTTTTAGGGTAATACTTGATATTACACATTAATTTCTTTCAGGCTTTATATGCCTCTGTGGATAAATACCTTCATGGTTTGTTTGGCCTTGCTAATGACCCTGCAGCAGAAGTGCGAAAATTGGTGAATAGTTTCTCCTTTTCTCTTGTATTCTTATTGTATTTATAATCCAACTTTTGCGTGGAATGATCTACTGTAAATATTTCTTAATTTTCCTGTAATTTACTATTGAAGCCTATAAAAACTTGACATGAATTACTTGTCATTTCTGATTTTCTGATTTCAGTATTTATATTGAATACAGCCTTAGAATCAGACATGCTTTGTCATCTAGTTTTTTGTGTTAATGGTTCTTGTCGTTTTCTTCTATAATGAAACTGTTGACATGTTGGACTGTGCAAATATATATATCATGTAATTGAATACTATGAAAAGGCTGTTTTCGACTCTTTTCATGATTTCATCTGTATAACATTTCCAATTTTTTAATAAAGCTAGTGATGAATTGTAGAAAGCTCTCTCATTTCTTCCAAGTTTGTGCATTGTCAGATCAATGTTTCCTTTTCTTTTTCTTGCCACATGATCAGGTTTGTGCAGCATTTGTTCAGCTAATTGAAGTCCGTCCATCTGTTCTAGAGGTAGGTATTGCAGTATATTGTAACATCTTTATTTCCATGTCATTCTCTTTTTAAGCCTGTTTACAAATCTGCATTTTTTTTTCTGATGTCACTTTCCATTTTTTAACAGCCACATATGAAGAATGTAATTGAATATATGTTGCAAGTAAATAAGGACACTGATGATGAGGCGACACTTGAAGCATGTGAATTTTGGTAACTTTCTTTGTTCATGCCATTTTTAGTTTCTTATTGGATTAAGTATTTTTAAAACTATAATTTTGATAGCATATGCAGTTTGACAAGCTTCAAACTAATAGTCTTTGGTGGAATGCGATGTCTCTGAAATTAGATCCTTCTTTTTCATTTTTATTTTCAGTTTTTTGCCTCTGCTTGTGTCACAATATATGGGTTGTTAAATATGTTGGAAGCATTTATAGTTTGGTTGCCCATCCTCTAGCTTTGTGTGCTAGTATATTTTAAATTAGACTGTAGGTATCAAGGAATTGAATATTTTTGCCATAATTTTCTAAGTAGTTTCTGTTAGAAATCTAGATTCTTTTTCTTTCTTGCGCACGTGGAGAGGTTGAAGGCCATGCGCTTAACTTTACTAGTATTTTATCCCTTCTTGCCCCTGGCTAATGTTTATGTTTCAATGTTGACCTTGGTTTACAGGTCTGCTTATTGTGATGCGCAGTTACCACCTGAGATTTTGAGAGAATATTTTACCACGTCTAATTCCAGTATGCTAATAGTTTGCTGACTTTTATATTTTTGTTCTTTTTTTCCTTTTCCTGCAGAGCCATTTATATGATCTTTAGTTTTCACCTAAAACCTCGATTTCATACGGCACGATTTCATGGTTCTGAGGATGCGAAAGATGATGTAAGTATTTTTTTTCCACTTTTCTATTTTATAGGGATCTTAAACTGTTTCATGTTGTCCATTTAAAGGCGTTTAAGAATTGCATTTGCATTCTTCTATTTTTATTTTACTTTTACTAGATATTGCACGTGGAATTGTTAAAGCCATAGGACACTTCAAGGGGACCTGGTGAGTGGTAATTTAGTTTTGTCTTCTGTGACCTAATTAATTGGCCCACTGATTAATGGGCGGGAACATACTGTGTAGGTAAAAAATGAGTCTTTGAATAAACTGAATGAGCTTGAGGAAATGCGTGAGAGACTAGAGGCAAGGAAAGTAGTTATGGCAAACATGTCAACTCGTTGCAAAGTTGCAATAGAGGATGCTAAAAAACAGGAGGAAATGCTTAGTTATTGAAGTAAGATCATTGTTGGTTGCTGGTACCTCTCTTTCTATAGCAAGAAAGCGATTACATGTGAAGCATTTTTATTCTAGCTTAAATTAACTTTGGAATTTCATTTTGATATTATCATGAATGCTGAATTTATGATACATTTGAAGGTTTCTTCTTATTCAGCTTTAGATGTTATTTATTTTCCTCTTGGATCAATAAGACCTCTCTCTTTGCACCTCCACCCCCTGTGAAGGTGGTTGAGGGGCTTAGATGAGATGATTCTCATTCTATGAATTCCTTTGCATAGTCAAGGTGGTTGAGAGGCTTAGATGAGATGTTGTTGGATTTTTTTCTTTTTTTTTTTGGCACATTAAAAAAAGAGAAAAGGACCCAAAGTATGAAATATGAAAAAAAGTATATTTAATTCTCAGCTTTAATTGTTTCTGTTTATAATTACCATCTAGGTGCCAGCCAAGCATAACTCTGCATAAGTAATAAGGGTTAATGTTACTTATCCAAAAAAGAAACAAAAAAGAGTACTTTCCTGTTATGCTGCATCACACTCATCATAATAGCTAAAAACTAATAATATGTGAAAAGAGATATATGCTTATTTAGATGGAACAAAAATTGGAGGGTTGAATATAATATTTTATGTAAAAGAGTTATCCCTTTAATTTTTCTTATTACTATTTTTCAAATTATTGTTGTAATGATTTATGATACTTCTTTCAGTACTGATCTTTATTCTTGTTTCCTCATGCATTTCTTCTAGGATTGCTATGTTTCTAATTTTCTCATTTATGTCCTAATGCAATATCCAGAGGGTCATGTTTTAAGAAGCATATATGCTCTTTTCAGAATGGTTAGTACACCTTCAAGTAAAGATAGCTTATTGGAAGAATTCTTTCCAGATATATGCATAGCAATATGGACTACAACTCCGTGGACTGTTCCAGCCAATGTTGGTATGTTTTCTTTGACATTTCCCTGCATTTGCCTATATCACTATCATACTTGTCCTTTTCAGCTTGTTAGACATGCATCTTACAGAAGTGTCACATCCTTTCTTTAAGTTGGAATGGTGGTCTGTATTATAATTATGGCACTTTTGGCTTCTTTTTAAAACTTGAGTAGGCATCTTATTTTTGGGCCTTTTGGTAGTATTTTGTCACCATTTAAAAGGTTTAAAGAGAGATTTTGGTACAAATATCCTATTAGGAAAATACGCTTGTAACCTATCTGATGTTTACAATAGTTTGGGACTTTTTTCACTTTTGATGTTGATGTGACTTCCTATCTGCATTTGGTACTAAGTAGAGCATGCTGGCATAATCTGTTCTATATGGATTACAGCATCTTATGGGAGAAAAGCTATGTTGTTGTTGTCGTAATTGTAACACATGTCATTGCTATTATTTTTTGTATGGTAGAATTTGCTTACTGAATCTTTACTGCTATTACTCTTATTGATTATGTCCACTCTAAGGAGTATCTAAATAATTTTATGAAAAATTTGATGCCAATTTTTTATCATTACAACAAGTGTTATGTTGAATTTGTTGTATTCTGCATGTAGTTAACTTTTCCTCCGTTGCATTTATTTTCTAAATATTGATTTCATTTCTTGAAAATACCTTCATTGTTTTAAACTTATGACCAGATGGAGAAGTTTACGGAGAAGGAGAGGGAGCTTCGAACTAGTTCACTAACTAGAAAACAATCAAATACTGGGTCAAAAGAAACCAGCTTAGATGAAATGCTATGTAGGCACAAGGAGAGAAAACCTTTTGCCTATGGACTTCGTAATGAATGTTATGAAGAGGTGAGCACCCATGTACCTACTAGGCGTTCCTATCTTCTTTTGCCCGCTACAATTGTACCATTGGAAACTGTTCTATCATTGAAGCTCAAGTTCATGCTGTTACTGGTTGGTGCAATTCATAAAGGTTTCAGGAGGGCTCGATGGAGGATCAGATCCACCAGCATTCCAGCGTGCTGAGAAAGAGAGACTGGCAAAATTATCTATTCAGGAAAATGCTAAAGTATGTTCTGTAATCATACTTTCTAAAGGTTTAAGGACAATGAAAGGTTGAAAATCCTAATTGTAATCACTTGATATATTTTACTTTGCCAATGTCATGTGGGCACTCAAGTTATTCTCTCACAATCTACTTCTCTCCCTTCCTAATGTGCTAACTGATCTCTTATTTGTGTTATTAATTTATTATTTTAAATTCTAAAACTAAATTCATTAATTTTTATATTTAGTTTTAAAGTTAAAATTTTCATAGTCAATTTAATTTAAATAATATTTTTATTTATACTTAAAAAGTATATTTAAAGTTCAAATTTAAAAAATAAAACATAATATAATATTTATCATAAAAATAAATATTATTTGATTAAAATAATTTTTTTAAAGATTATGTTTTTAGCGGCGTTTTTGCTAGAAGCGCCGCTAAAGGTTTGTTCTTTAGTGGCATTTTTGATAAAAGTGCCGCTAAAGGTCATGGTTTATAGCGGCGTTTGTGGGAAAACCGCCGCTAAAGGTCTTGGTCTTTAGTGGCGTTTGTGGGAAAAGCGCCGCTAAAGGTCCTGGTCTTTAGTGGCGTTTGTGTGAAAAGCGCCGCTAAAGGTCTTGGTCTTTAGCGGCGTTTGTGGGAAAGCGCTGCTAAAGGTCTTGGTCTTTAGCGGCGTTTGTGGGAAAAGCGCTGCTAAAGGTCTTGGTCTTTAGCGGCGTTTTTTCTAAAAATGCCACTAAAGTTAGCGACGCGTTCTTTAGACGGCGCTAAAAAGCGCCGCTAAAAGCCTGTATTGATGTAGTGAACAGACCAACATGTCCCAATGAATGGAGCTTAGCTTGACATACCCTTATCTCTCCAACTTGCCCCAAGGCCTCTCGCCCAAATCACAAAACATAAAAGTGAGTACTCACAATCCTATGGCATGCCATTATATCCAACGGTTTGAGAAAAAAAATATTTGTTAAAACATGTGCTTAAAAAATAGAGCTTGCACATTATGAGGAGTTCACGAAGCACTTGTTCATATTTAGCTCGCATATCACTGTTCATAAAAAACACATATTTAATTATAAACAAAAAAATAGAGTTTTTAGAGAAGGCTTACTCTCGGAACTTAGGTTAAAAACCCTAAGCTCCTGGTTAACATTATGGTTCACCCATACATGTGGCAATCCCTGAATACTCACCAATTTTCTAGAAACTTTAGACAAGTTTTGTCTTTCCCTTGCCCTTGCTTGTAGATGGTTTTGTCAATTTTGTAATTGCACAAACTGATAAGCCATAAAAGTAACATATTTTTAATCCCATTCTTGATGCGTTTTTGGATGATGAATTATGTAAATCAGTGAATTTGATGCTTCTAATCCTTTAAATTCATGTCTTTATACATAGGAGTGCATTTAGGAGCAAAAGGAGCGAAAAATGAGCCAAAATCAGACAAATAGAGCTGTTTCCAAAATCCACACAGCCTGGGCATTTCCACACGGGCTGACCACACGCCCATGTGCCAGCCCCTGTCAATATCGCACCCTGCTTCCCAAATACGCGAAAAACCCAATTTTTAGGCTTTTTGAGCATTCTAAAGTCTATAAATACCAATTAAAAGAATACCTAAGAGGGTACGCAGAGAAGAATGAAGAAAATACTCGAAGAGCGCCATCAGAATCAACTGAAGCGGATCTCCTTCAAGATTGAAGATCTCCATTTAATTTCCTTAGAAGTTTTATTGAGTTTCTTCATGTCTTGTTGTTATCCTAACTTTGAGATGTTTTCATTCTAGATTATGAACTAAATTCTCTAGATACCTAGAGATGATGAAACCTATGATGAATCTTATTATTTGATTTTTGATTTACATGATAAATACTTAATTCTTGTTCTTAATTATGTATACTTATTTCGTGTTTTAATATTTTCAGGATATTAATTCATGTTTAATGTGCTTATTTCAGTGGAGCAAAAGTCCCTATTTGAGAGTAGATCTAGCATAATTGAGTGGAGTTGCATGCAATCCTAGAAATATGACAACATAAATCTACCGGATTAAAGTAAAATCTAATAGGGGAATCCATAGATCGAGTTAATGCGACAATAGGGGTTTTAATTAGAAAGAGATTTCAATTAATCAACCTAGAGTCAGTTGTTTTTACTCTTGAAAGAGATATTAACATAATTTAGGGATTTCTACGGATCAAGACACAAGTGAATAAATCATTTAATTCAGATTCAGGATAATAGGTGAAGTCTAGGTGGATTCTTTCCTGGGTATTGTCTATCTCATTGGTATATTCGATTATTTTTCTATTTCATTCTCTATTGCGTTCTTAGATAAATTAGTTTTGTAAATTTAGATTAAAAATAATCATCCCAATATATCGGCTAAATAATAGAAAATTTGTAATTACTAGTACTTTTAGTCCTCGTGGATACGATATTCCTTACTCACCATAGCTATACTATTGTTCGATAGGTGCGCTTGCCTTTGTCGTAATTATAGTTAGTTCAGTGACCATCACAAACATAAAAAAAGTCACTAATAGACAAAACACATGAAAACTCATACATAATTATAAACAATCCTAAGTTCTCACGTGCCAATCTCTTGACAAATCTAGTTTCCTTTGTTTGCAAACCTTTCTTAATTACTTCTAAACATAAAAGAGAAACAGAGTCTTACCTTAGATCCTAAGAGCTAAGTGCTAGGTTCTTAAAACTTGATGATAGAATAGTTGATAATGAATTTGAGAGAAATTTGTTGCATATCAGAATATTAAATTTCTAATGGAAAGGGCTTAATTTATATGTACTGAGTGTTCTAATGTTCTTAGAATACCCTAGTCGTAGTAGAAGTAAGAAATAAGTTATATGCATGAATCGTGTTGTAAAATAAGTTGACTTCCTAATTTTGGTATAATTACCCTTTAGCTACTCCTACTTTTAACTATCGACCCAACATAACTATCCTAGTTTGGTTGGCCTACTGGCGATCCTTGCTTCACCAAGCATACTGGCGAATACCAACTTGCCAGACCAACTATCGAACATTAGCTCGCTAGACCTACTGTCATTGACCATCTCACTAGTGTTGCTGACAAACTCCAACTCGTCAGGCCTACTGGCGATCCTAGCTCACTAAATCTATTAGCGAACCCTACTTCTCCAAAGCCACTGGTGACCTCTGTTCGCCAGGCTTAAACTTCTAGGTCTTATTTTGGGATGTTACAGTTACCTTCCTTTAGTAACCAAAATCGAGGGTTGCCCATCTGACTTGTCCTTTAGTAACCAAAGATTTCCCTTCACGTCCTCAAACGAGCCTCTTTCTACTGTAAACCATGGTCTCCTTAAAATTTTTGTATGAAGGGGAAAAGAACAAAGTAGTAACATAGCTTGATCTTAGTGTCTATATTAACCTCGACATTCTTTAGGTTATTAAGGAGATTGAAAAATTCACTGATGTGAGCCTTAATAGACTTACCTTCTACCATTTGGAATGTGTATAATCGTTGTTTTAACACTAAGTGGTTTGCAAGGAACTTTGTCATAGATAGGACTTCCAATTTCCTCCATAAAGCTGCTGTAATCTTCTCTGAATGTACCTCCTGCAATACATTGCTAGTGAGACACAATTGAATTGTTGACAATGTTTTCTCATCAAGTTCATCCCACTCTGTCTGATTCGTATTCGTGGGCTTTTCCCTTGAAACGACCTTTTTCAAACAATTCTAAACCAGAATTTTCATCATCCGAACTTGCCACAAGCTGAAATTTATAATCCTATCGAACTTCCCGATATGGTACCTAATTGCCATCTCTTAACGGGTTGAATGCGAAAATTGAACCAAGTTCTAATATCAGTTTGTTGGGTCGAACTTGAATTATGCAACAAACAAGAACAAAAATAGAGAAAATTGGACACAAATATTTACATGGAAAAACCCCTCAGAAGAGGATAAAAAACCATGAGCAAAAAAAACTTCACTAAAATAACAAAAACCAAAAGGGGAAGTACAAGATGGAGAAACAAATAAACCCTGAACCCGAAATACAAAGATTCCCTAAAACTTCCACAAACTTTCTCTTAATTTTGTTGTTGTTATTCTCTACTATCTAGGGTTGCTAAGAGGCATATTTATAGGCTGAATTTTGTGTACAAATATTACTAAAACATTCCTAAAATAATCAGAGTTAGACTGGGAAAATATAACAGAGTTTAACTAGGAGAAGAAACCCGGTTGAGTGGGGAACACGTCACCACATCATGACGTTGTTATCGACTCATTGGGATGTCCATTGCTCCACCGTCGGGACGTGGCATTACTTCTCGTTGGGGCGTCATAGTCACGTCGTCGGTACGATGACTCTTACCCGTCAAGACGTCAGCTCTGTTTTGTCTGAAATGCATGACACACTCTACATTTAATTTGGGCTAATATTTTTTATGGTAAATAATAACATGTAATTATGCTTATTATATATGTGATGTTCATATTTTTTCAACAAAAAATACTATGATAAACAATTGGAGTACATTTAATATTTTTAATATGATATATTTACTTATTTAAATTTTTTTAGTCCCAAATTAAACTAATTCTTTTATATTTTAATTTCATACATATTGCAGTTGTGTTATTATTAATTTTAATCTTTATATTTCATTATTTATTATATATTATTTTTAAATATGTACTTACATTTTAAATACGTGATTTTTACGTGATAAAATTTCAGACTAGAAGAATTTTTTGTTTTCATTGGACTGGTAGTGCTACCGAAGAGTTGAAGCAAAGCAATGAACCAGTGGCCTAGAATAAAGAAACTGACCACCTCTACCATTCCCTTTTCTTCGTTTTGGGCCGAATCTCTTATTTATTAGTATTACATTACTACCATAGAAATTAACCTTTAAATATTTAAAAAATAAGAATTTTTATCTTAAACTTAAAAACATACATCACCAATTTCATTAGAAATTTCAAAACTATTTTTTTTTACTTATCTAAAAAATAATAAATTTAAAATTACATGATGTGTTTTACATCCCATCCCCACTTATTAATTTTAATATGGAATAATATGTGTAGAATTATTTTATTGAAAAGATTAGCATATTTTAAGTAAACAACTAATCCCCCACCCAATGAAAAGCCATAATTTGAAATCACAACTAAAGCAATGCCTTTTTCTTAAGCCATTTTATTGCTAAAATAAAATAAGATATTTATATTAAGTTATTGCAAAGCGTAATTATTTAATTTTCAAAAAATAAATTTGGATTTAAAATTAAATGCTCATAATAACTTAAGTAAAATATGTGATGGACTCAAACACACCAAAAATGCGTCAATTATTATGAACATTTTTATTACAAACATAACATGAAGAAACACAAACATAATATCACTATTTTTTTCTTTAAATTGAATCAATATTAAAAATTATGAAAAATATAAGACATAACATAATATAAACTATTCTCTAAATTAAATTGATATTATAACACATCTAAAACGCATTACAACCCAAAAATAATATAAATATGACATGCATTAACAAAACATTGAATCCATATAAAAACATGCAGCGATATATTTATAATATTTTCAACTAAAAAATAACACAAATATAAATATCGTATAAAAATGAAAATTGACTCTACATCATCGAGAAATCATTTTATGGACCATATCCACCACATTTTTCATGGTCTCTTTCCAATTATTTTAGCATTTTTTTCCATGTTATTGACACATAATTTTAGTAATTTTTTTACCCTGAATCCTGAACCTTAAACTTAAACCATAAATCATAAAGCTTAAACTCAAACCTGAACCTCGAATCAAAACTTAAACCTTAAACTCTAAATCCATTCGGGGTTCAAAGTTTGGGGTTTATAATTTAGGGTTAGGGTTTGAGTCTAAAGGTTGGGGTTTAAGTTTTGAGTTTAGGGTCTAAAGTTCGTGATTCAAGGTTTGGGATCTATTGTTTGGGGTTCAAGGTGAAGAATTATCATAATTATATGTCAATAGTATAGAAAAAAAATTGTTGACATGCTATTAAATAATTGAAAAAGGGCCATAGATGATGTGATGGAAAGAATATACAAAACATGTTCCCGTCATTAAATAATAGAAAAAAGACCATGAATAATATGATAGAAAGTATCCATAAAATAATTTCAATTACGCCATCATTTAGTTATTCAACTTTTTTTTTTCCTAACAGGGGTCACATGTATACAGCTAACTTGCATATTTTGAGTTAATTGCCAAACTTAACCATCAATTAATGAGATTCCACAAGGTGGGGCTGAACTTTGATCTTCCACTTTTGCTTGTTGACCACGTTCAAATGCAGCCGAAGAAAGTCAGCAACCACCACCCCCCTGAAAGCGACCAGCATCACACGATACATGCACCTCCCTTTCCTTCCACGTTATTCGCAACAGATGTCCTGCCAAACTACATGCTATATATATATATATATAACACCATCACCACCACTACCACCGCCAAACTATTATTAACTCCAACTCCACAGCAAAAACCACACAAATATTAAATTTCCATGGATCATTTTAGAAGCTTCTTCAGTTGTTTTTCCGGTTCAAGTAAGGTGGCGTCTCAAGGTGACAATACTCCACCAACATCCAGCAACGTTAAAGCCAAATCGAAGGAAAGAAACACTAAGAAAAGCCCTCCGATCCCGATGACTTACTTCCCCATTGGAACCAGATTTAGTCGCTTGTGAATGGCTCCAACTACAGTTTCTTTTCATCTTCCACATTATTAACGAATCAACCATGTTTCGTCGAGGGAAGTGCTGAGTTACTCTGTGATTCTTTCTTCCATTTAGTAGTGGGAAAAGGAATTAAGTTTGGAATTGAGCAAAGGCTAACTGTGGTGCAAATAGCTGGGCTTTTTTTAGGGCTATGATTGTAGAGTTTAGTAGTATATTATTCTTTTGGTTTAATTCTTCCACCAGTCCCTGAATTTTAAAATTTAGTCTTTTTACTTATCTGATTTAAGAATCAAAATCCAATAATGAGGAAAAAAAAAAAGAGAGGACGAGGATTATTATAAAACTTATTAATAAAGACAGAAATTGTATAAATCAAAACAGTTTAAAATATGCGAGTAATTTATATAGTTTAAAAAACTCGATAAGGATAATTTTCTTAATTTGAAATTAGCAATCAAACTCAATATAATTATACAAAGTTAGAGATTAAATTGAAAATAATTAAATTTGTATTATCTTATTTTGGTCAAAAAATCTTTAGATAAAAGTTTAATATCATATATAGGACGAAATTTGAAATTTTTTTAATCAACCAAAATATTTATTTTCATTGTAATACTAAAATAACATTAATAATATTTTTTAGATGAAATTATAAAAAAAATATTGAACTAGACTTTATATTCATATTAAATTTTAAAAATTATTTTTAGATAAAATCATCTCCAATTAGATTTTATAATTATATTAAGGGTAAACTATTAAAATAGTCATTTTTATTTACCTCAGGTTATATTTTAGTCACTTAAGTTTGAAATGTTACGTTTTAGTCACTTACGTTAACGTGTTGTAACATTTTAGTCACTAAGCTGCTAACAGTTAATAGTGTAACAGTTAGCTGATGTAGCATGTTAAATCATTATTGATTTTATCATCATGTACTTGAACAAACAACAAAAATCGAACCAACTTATATTCATTGGTCATTGTTAGACTGTCGAGATCTATAAAACCTACACGAAAAAGAGTAATTAGTAGAAGCAGCAAGTAGAGTCGTATCCACATAAACCAATAATAACTTTACTTATTTAAGCAAAAACAATAAAAATAAAATAAAAGGGGGTTTGTATGCAATCAAAAACTTTAAATTAAATTAAAACTAAATTAAAATTGAACTTAAGTTGTAGAAAGCAATAATTAAAATTTTTAGGAAAATCGATTGGAAAAAGCTCTAGTCAAAGGTTAATCTTCGTTTGATTTATGAATTCGACCATCGACACAAATATAATTTCAACGCCTATAGTAAATTAGTTCTAGTTGCTAACTCAACGTCGGGCAACCAATCTCTACTTACCTATTCGGTAACCAAGCAACAACTTGTTTGAAATTATTTCCTAACCGATAAATAACCTCGCAACTCAACGCCCAATTTTTAACTTACCGACAGCATTAAGAATTAGAGAGACCTAATTCTAACCAACAAACTTACCTAAATAGGATTCATTTTAAGCTAAATCGCACATCCGCACCACACCACATAATCGTCAATTACGACATAAACGAGTTATGCAATTTTTCATTGGTATTAGAATGAATTAAACAATTACAAATTTAATTATTCTAATTGACTCGACAACCATTCTAAGCTATTGAACACTTGCTAGACATTCAATAAACCTGAGCAATTGTAATTATAACAAAAAAAATGCATTAACACCAAAGAACAAAGAAGATTTAAAGAGCAAATAAGTCTCACGAATTTATTAAATCAAACTTCGACAAAAGCTTTGACTAGAAAAAGAGAGTTTAGCAAGTCATGAAATCGAAAGAACACAAAATAAACAAAAATAGCTATTTAATCTCTAAACAATCAAAAGTCCTCACTCCCTCTCAAATCATAGTATTCATAATATCTTTTCAGCCTAAATTAGGTAACAAAAACTTGATTTAGGTCATAAAACCTATAAAATACCAAAACACCCTTGGAACATGATCAAAATGCAAAAATTCAAGTCAGAACAAGGTGATCTGGTGCTGGGGCGTGCGGGTTGTGGCGTAGGGGCGCTAGGCAGCACAAGGGCACTGATGTAGGGGCTTCTCTTCTTGCACCAGGGTGTCGATTGAGGCTGGGGCATCGTTGCTCGCATGCGGGGGTGCCAAATTGCTGTGTTGGGGCTCCAAACTCCTCGCTTTTGGCTATACTTTGTCTCAGTTCTTTGTCTAATCTTTTAATGGTCTCAAAACCCGAGCCTCAAGCTTCTGTGCCTATTTCAAGTTTAGAAACACTTAATTAAAATTCAGTTATTTAAAAATACATAAAATAAAGAGAAAACATTAAAATGATAAATAAAAGAAAATGTGACTTGAAATAGGCAATCTAAACTAAAATGCAATATTTTACTTAAGGATCATGCAAAATACTAAATGTTTGGACGTAAAATATGTGCAATTATTAGTCACATGGTGTACATTTAAAAGATAATTTTTTATATAAAATCATATCACTCTTATCTTGATTAAGTTACATTTATTATTTTAGATTAATTAATATTAGATTAGTGTTACAATTGTATACCAATTAAAATTAAGATTTAGCACTATAAATATGTTACACTAGTTTTCTTTACTCGTATGTGCACAAGTTAATTGTATATATTAGCTAAATTATATTTAATTATTTCTTAAAACTTTTCATAAATTTTGTAATGTTTCATTAATAATATGGTTACAAAATTAAAGTATATAAATATATAAGTTTAATTTTAAAATCATGATAATTTATATTTGACTAAATTTAAATAAAAAATATTTTAATTATATAAATATTATACTAGTAGATTGTGTAAAATTCTATTTTTATATATAGTTTATAACTTAATTTTAATTATTAATTAGTGAATGTAGATTGTTTATTAAATTTAAATATTACGAAAACTAATTAATTTATTGTAATATTATTTATATTTTTAAATATCTATTTCAATTTTATTAGTGTATTTACTTTGTAAAAATAAAAATAAACTTAAAAAGATTTTTTAACGGTTTTAAAATTTACCATGGCTTTTATGTAAAATTGTAAGTTGAATTATTGAATATAAGCAAATTGGAAAGACTTAATTTTTTTTTTGTGAAAAATAAACAAAAAGGAAGATTAAACTAAACTAAGGGAAATCTCCCTTGGAGGAACTTCATACAGTTGTAGACCCTCTTCCCTCCCGAAGGCCATTTTGGCTAGGTAGTCAGCATAATTGTTATCCTCTTTAGGGACGTGTTGTAAGATCCACTATCTATCCTTCAGCAAAAGTTGATGACCTCGTCTGATTAGAGTAGAATTTGGTGCCCTCGATGAGAAGTCCTAGATAGCCTTCACAACATCCACATTATCAGACTAAATTGACACTATTTCATAATCCCGAAGAAGAGTTGACCCATCTAAGTTGCGTCATAGCTCATCTTCAAAGATTGAGCACTCTCTTAGACATCTATTATAGCCTAGAATCCATTCTCCATTTTGATCACGCAAGACTCCATCGGCAGTAGCAAGTCTGGAATTTACCTTAACGGCACCATCGGTATTTAATCGAATCCATCCATTTGACAGAGATTGCCAACATAGCTTCTTGTCTCTCGTGTGGGTCATCTTTATGTAAAGAAGCATATTGCTTTGCCCAACTATAAGAACTTTTAACCGTCTCACAAACACTCCATGACGTTCCTTGAAATGTGAAAAGATTTCTATTATTCCAAATGCGCCATGCAATCATTCCAAACAAGCAAGGCCAATCTACATCTACTATTGACAATCTATGTTGGTTTTGTAAATTACACACAAACCATTCATGCAGGCTATCGGAGTAGAACCATCTGACTTTGTCACCAGGAAAGACTTATTATGCAAATATAACTTGTAAAACACCATTAAAAAATTATATAAAAAATGCGAAATGGTTTATCTTGTATTTTTCCCCTTTACAGATGTTTACTTTCTTTCTTTGCTACGTGTCAAAATTTTAAAATGTGAACACATTAAAAACTTAAGGACCTTATAATATAAAAATATAAGTTTTCTTTCGCATGGGTTGATTGTATGTATTAATAAAATTAATTATTTCTTATATTTTTTTAATAAAATTTGTAAAGTTTAATTAATAATATGATTATGAAATCAACACATCAAAAGATATAAATTTAACTTTAAAAACATGATAATTGATTAGAATGAATTTAAATAAATAATATTTTAAAATAATTTTTGAAATATAAATATATAATAGTATGTGTCAAAGTCTACTTTCATAGTTTGTAACTTGATTTTAATTATTAATTAGTAAATATAGCCTGTTACATAAATTTAAATATTATAACTACTAAATAATTTATTATAAAAATATTTATAATTTTAAATAATTATTAATTTGTAAAAATAGTGATAAACTTAAAAAATACCTTTCAACAATTTTAAAATTTATAGTGGTTTATTATGTAAAATTATAAGTTGAATTATTAAATATAAAAAATTAAAAGGACTAATAATGAAGTTATAACTTGCAGAACACCATTAAAAATTATATTAAAAATATAGAAGAGATTTATGTTGGAATTTTCCCTCCACGAATGCTTTCTTCCATTGCCGCACGTCAAATTTTAATAATGTAAACACTATATATATATATAACTAGTTTGGATACCCATGCAATGCATGGACTAATTGTATGTATCAATCTAAACAATATATAAACCACTTAAATTTTATTTCGATTTTTAAATTTAAATTAGTTTTTGGAAAAAAAATTATGTTATTGAAAAATATTTATAAATATAATAATTTGAAAATTTCATGTTAATAGTTTTAAATTACTATAATTTTTTAATTAAAATTTTGCAGTATGCTTTTAACATATTTTAATCACTTTTTAAATATTTAAGTAAAATTTATAACAATTTAAAAAAAATTAAAGTTGCTTTTAAATATGTTTGTTAAAAATTTCTATTTTTTTTAATTTTGTTAAAAAATTTAATGTACAAATATTTGTTGAAAAAGATAATTTAAAACTTGAGCATATTAATTAAAAATATTTCGAAATATTAAAATAAAATTTTTAAACAGTTTTAACTTTGAGGGATTTACCAAAAAAAGCCAAATTTTTTTATAAAATTACCGAAATAGGCCGGTTTTTTAATAATTTACCGAACTGGGCCATTTCCCCCAAAATCGCGCCACGTCAGAGCGATGTCAGGGGACGGGGCAGAAGGTCGCGTCCACGTCAGGGCGACCTGCTGACGTGGACGCGATGTGCCCAACGGTCAAAAAATTGACCGTTGCCCCCCCAACGGTCAAATTTTTTTTTTTACTATATAAACCCCCCACCCCTTTTATTTTCACAAACAAATTCAATATCAATTTCTTTCAAAAATTCTCTCAATTCCTTTCAAAATTTCTCTCAATTCCCTTCAAAATTTCTATCAATTTCCTTCCAAAATTCTCTCAAACTCTCAAATTCCTTCCAAAATCCTCTCAATTTCCTTCAAAAAATCTCCAAATCCATATTAAATTTCTTTTTCCATTAAATTTCATTTTTTAAGAAAATTTTAAAATTTTTTATTTTTTTAAATAATTTTAAAATTTTTAATATTTTCAACAATGGCCGGATCATTGATTCGTCTTGATAGGAATCACATATCGGTGGAGCAAATGAACATGGTAAGTATTAAATTTAAATTTTAAATTTTTTTAAGATATTTTTATTTATGTATTTTTAGATATTTATTAATATATTTTTTGTTATAAAAGGCTGAAGATCGGGTATTGGAATGCAATATTCGGAATATGCATGCTCCATCACCGTTAGTAGAGAACTACCTGCGGGAAGCGGGATTTTGGCACGTGGCGACGGTAGGCCGGGGATGCAAGTTGGAGCCGAAACTGATCAGTGCGTTGATCGAGAGGTGGAGACCTGAGACGCCCACATTTCATCTTCCATGTGGAGAGTGCATTATCACTCTAGAAGATGTCCATCTGCATTTGGGATTGCCGGTGGATGGGCACCCAGTGACCGGGTCTGCCCAATATAGCAATTGGGAGGCGGTGTGCTACGAGCTTTTGGGCGCCGTTCCGGATAAAATGGATGGAGGAAAGGTGGAGATGGGCTGGTTACGTGCCACCTTCCCCGGTCTGAATGAAAATTCAACCGAGATTGAAAGAATCCGATATGCTCGATCATACATTCTTCAAATAATTGGAGGCTATCTCATGGCCGACACATCACGGAGCTGTGTACATCTAAGGTGGCTGCTAAAACTCGTTGATTTTAGAGCAGCCGGTGAATTTAGTTGGGGGTCTGCCGTCTTGGCAACATTATATCGGGAGATGTGCGGGGCGACCAAACCGAGGAGAGCAAAAATCAGAGGTTGCCTGTCACTACTGCAATCATGGGCACGGTTTCGCTTTCCATTTCTACGTCATCGAGTGAACCACCCATATACATTCCCACTCGTAATGAGGTAAATTTTATATTACATTTTGAAATTGATATGTAGATTTTGTAAGAATAAAAGAATGCTAAAAATTTATTTAATTAGGTGGAACCATCCGGCAAGTTATCGTGGAATACCGACTGAACTTGAAGATATACGGCTTCTATTGGAGCAACGCTCGGAAGCAGAAGTAAGTATTATTGCAAATAGATATTTCCATACATTCGCTAGTGGATTGATATTTAGTATTTAGTATTATGTATATATGTAATATTTCTATCATGTTCATGTAGTTTCAATGGACACCATACGAGGATCCGGCAGTTCGGGCAGTAATCCCGGAAGAGTTTTTACAAAATCTGAACGCTTGGCACGTGAAAGTGGTGTTGATCAACTATGCAACCGTGGAGCCCCACCAGACAGACAGAGTCCTACGACAGTTTGGATGTAGACAACCGATCCCTGCGGACCCTGAGGAGTTTGACGAGCACCACAAAATCGACCTTCGGCTATTAGGTACGGATTGGCCGTTGTACTGGTCAGTGTACACAGAAATGTGGGAAAATCGGAATGAATATCTACCTACTCGGGAACCAATCATCGTTCCCGAGTTAGCGTGCGTTCCAGAATACATGCCATGGTTTAGGGCCCATGGGAAGCCGTATTTACTTACGCCGGAGGAGAGGCGGCGGCAAATACGTGTCGGAAGGGAAAGGCGCGGGCCTCAAAATCCAAGGGGATAAAACTACGAGGGCAGCCCCTCAACGAGGCCCAGACATTCACCCGGTTCATCATCAGCGACCATGCAATCACCGTCCCCAACGAGAGCACCAACGCAGTCGCCTGGCGCAGCAATTCAACAGATGATACCCACGCATTCACCTTTCCCTATGATGCCAGGTATGTTTCCTAGCCCTTATATGTACCCTAACCCGTACATGTATCCTTTTCCAAATCCTATGGCAGGTTGGAGCCAAATGCCCGGATCAGCTCCATTTCCTGTAATACCGAGCGGACCACCGATAACTAGGCCATCGGCGCAGGAGGGGTCGCAAGGGGGGCCGTCGGGGAGCTCTCCTTTTTACCAATCGCTAGCAACGCATGGCTTTCAAACTCCGTCGCCGTTCATGATGGAAACACCTCCACATACACTATTCTTTGAAGGTGGATCATCGTCCCAAGTCCAACAACCAGATGTCGAACCGGAATAACCAGAATCCCCACCGGAGGAACAACAACCGCCGCTGGAAGCTAGAGAAAGGAGGAATCCAGCGCGTAACCGTCGACGGCCGCCATGTGGAACTGAATCCCCCGGTCATAGACATTGATTACCGTATTAAAATTAATCATTTGATGTAATGAATTAGAAGTTTATGACGATGTAATACAAATAGAATTTTTTTCGAGTTATTTTGACATTATTTGATTAAAATCCCTAACCCTACTTAATTAAAAACCCTAATTTAATTAAATTAAAAACCCTAAACCCTACTTAATTAAAAACCCTAACCCTAACCTAATTTAATTAAATTAAAAACCCTAACCTAACCTACTTAAATTAAAAACCCTAACATTATTTAATTAAATTAAAAACCCTAAACCCTACTTAATTAAAAACCCTAACCCTAACCTAACCTAATTTAATTAAAAACCCTAACCTAATTTTATTAAATTAAAAACCCTAACCTAACCTAACCTAATTTAATTAAAAACCCTAACCTAACCTACTTAAATTAAAAACCCTAACCTTATTTAATTAAATTAAAAACCCTAAACCCTACTTAATTAAAAACCCTAACCCTAACCTAACCTAATTTAATTAAAAACCCTAACCTAATTTAATTAAATTAAAAACCCTAACCTAACCTAATTAAAAACCCTAACCTACTTAAATTAAAAACCCTAACCTAACCTTATTTAATTAAATTAAAAACCCTAACCCTACTTAATTAAAAACCCTAACCTAATTTAATTAAATTAAAAACCCTAACCCTATTTAATTAAAAACCCTAATTAAATTGTAGTTTTACATAATGTTGGATTTCGTAAAATGTTTTGACTGGTACTAACATTTAAGAAATTGTAGTAATTTGATAATTTAACCAAAATTTAATACAATTATCAATACATAATTGAATAAAAGGTAATTTCTTCTATAATTACATTCAACTATTGCGATTAGGGCATGATCAACTTGTATGGCCTGGGTTCCTATACCATCCGCACAATTTCTGTTGACTGGCTGTTTCTCGGATATCCATATTGTTCCGTATTCTAGTGGAGAAAGGTCGACCCTTCGGCTTGCGACGCAATTCTCTATCCGGTAACAGCTTAAAAGGAGCAAGAGATACGGGCGGCCACTTACGTTCATCTGGGACCGGTGGGAAAACGTGTCTCCATACGTTGTACATGTTTTCTAATTTGTACACTTCGTCCACATAACTCAGCGGATCCAGACGGAGATTCTGACAGGCTGCAATAACATGAGCGCATGGATAACGAAGTGCATCGAACTTCCCACAGTCACAGGTCCTGTTTCGCAAGTGTACACGATATTGGCCGCCAACAACGCCTTGGTGCGGTCTATCGAACTCCGTCACGCGAAACCATAAATTGTCTCGATCGTGACACACAACGTGCATGATATTTGCCCTCGCCTTCGCCTTGTTAATTTCTTGAACTACCTTACTGCACCATACATGCCCACCCTGCATCTAGCCTGCATAAGAAGCTGCTCGCTTTGGAAATAGCGCCGCCAAACGGAAATATGTCTCTCGCACAACCGCTGTTATCGGTAGATGGCGCGTTCCTTTAAGAACAGAATTTATGCATTCTGCCAGGTTCGACGTCATATGGCCATATCGTAGGCCTCCGTCGTATGCTTGTGCCCACTGTTCGAAACGTATGTTACAAAGGTAGTCCGCCCCTTCTTTGTTTTGGGATTGCAAGATTGCCAACATCTCGTGGAAACGATCTTTATTCATTTCATACCCTACCAATATAAGAACATAGCGAATATTTTATACCCCTTCTACGAATAAAACTAATTCAATTTGACAAACGAAATAATATAGTTATACAGTAAATACCCATGTTGGTCACTTGTCGTCGTTCCGTCTTAGATGGATATTGCCTGTAGTAGTTCGAAGCAATGTGTCTCAGGCAATATCTATGGTGTGTACGCTGCCACAAGCTTCCCTCTCGATCAAATGCAGCTAGTATACTGGTGCCCCGGTCTGAAATAATGCAAATATCAGGTTGGGGGCACACATGCCTCCTTAACCTAGAGAGGAAGAAATCCCAGTCATCAGACGACTCCCCCGGTGTTATTGCATATGCAATTGGAAGAATTCTCCCACCGTCGTCCTGTGCCACTGCAACCAGTAACCGATGAGTGTACCTACCGAACATGAAGGTACCGTCAATTTGTACCAACGGCTTGCAGTACGGAAATACGTCTCGACATTGCTTAAAGGTCCAAAATAGGCGTTTGAACACTTGGCATCCACGTAGCAATCGGCCGTTGTAGTACACATGTTCCGTTTGAAGGTCTGTGATGGCATCTGGGACGTATCTCTCTAGCACCTGACACCATTGCCATATTTCATTATAAGATGCGTCCCACCCACTATGCATCTTCTCCAATGCCTTTTGCTTAGCTATCCAAGCTTTGCGGTAAGAGCGCGTGTACCCCATTTGGCTACGGATATTGGCAATTATCACCGGCACTGAAGCCCGAAGATCTGCTTTTATCGTGGGCAGTATCAAGCTAGCCAACATACCTGAATCCATTTTCGGATGATCTTCTGAAACACCTGCATAGGGAGGGAGTACATTAAGTAATGCAATATTGGAAAATAAAAAAATTATTCATACACATTCAATACTGTACCTGTAGCACATGTATGTGGACCTTTGTACTTTTTGATCTCCCACAACCCTGTCCTCTTCCTTAACGAGGGGACGATTTTCCATGAACATGTGCCATCTTGCACCGCACACTTCGCCTCAAACTTATCAGATTTTGATTTAACGACGTAGTAATTAACGCCGTTTTTTATGCTATGCTATTTCAAAGCACCAATAAAACTATCCTTATTGGTAAACTGATTACCAACTTCAAGTTTACCAACATCTACTCCCGAACTTGTACGATCGCGCACCCGGTGTGGTAGATCTGGAAACTCTAATGTATCATCTGCTGATAGATCGACATTATGCATGTGGGCTGGAGGTGAATATGCTCTGAATCGTGGATTTTCTTCATCATCTGCACTCATATCACCATCTTCACCTTCTATTGGAATAGGCTCCGGTTCAGAAAATAATCCCACCTCTGCACCATTCGGCCCGGGCTCTCGAGGTGGATCCACATCGGACTCACCTTCTAACCCACAATCATCTGCAGCGTACGACGTCCCCTCACCGGTTGATGTCGTAGGTAGTACGTCATCCCTTCTTCTGGGCATTTGATAACGCCCCCAATTGGATGTAGATTGCCATCCAGTAGAACTTGATGCGGTTCTCCAGCTCGTATTTCCAGCGTCAACCGTCGAGCCACCGACGTACATGTCCCATCCACCGACAGAGTGTCTTGGGGGGATGTGCATTCGACACCGCTACCGAACATGGGCTGTTCCCTATTTTGTAACACGCTAACTGAGTGTCGGCCAGGGGTCGTGTATACATCTCGAACACCGGACGGAAGTACATCATTTGGTGACGTAAATTGTACATATAACTCAATATAAGTTGCTCCGCTAGCAAGATGAGTCTGCACCATTGCCTCCAAGCTACGAGCACCTTTTATGTCGAACGAGTCATATGTCACCGGATCAACAGAAGAACAAAATCGATACGTCATTGACTGAACTTTCATTGGCGTGGTTCCGAAGATTTTACGCCTAATTCTTTTACGGAGTTCTGTCAAATCTATGTTTTGGCTAAATGATAGTCGCACCGTATTCTCCGACAAAAAAACAACACCATTCTCGGTGTGGCAAACCTCACCATCGTAGTAAATAACAGCACTAATACGTTCACTCATTTTGAAACTCTAAATTCCCTAACCCTAACCTAAAATGTTTCTGCTCTAAGTTATGCATTCTAAGAAAATTCTCTGCCTAATTTATAGCCTCAGCCCAAACTTGCTACTGTAGCGAAATCGCGTCCACGAGGGTGCGATTTGACACTATTTGCTCAGAAACGTCAAAAAAAATTTATTTCCTACATGACCAACTGTAGCGAAATCGCGTCCACGAGGGCGCAATTTCACAATTTCTTCTCATATAGCATCCTGGTATCAGCGATTTTATACTATTTCCTCAGAAAACGTCAAAAAAAAATTATTTCTCACATGACCACTGTAGCGAAATCGCGTCCACGAGGCCACTATTTCACAATTTCTTCTTAAATAGCATCCTAGTAGAAGCAATTTCCCACTATTACCAGAAACGTCAACTCGAAAAAAATTTTTCCTGGACCCCTAACTCTTAAAAAGCCTGCACCCTAAACCCTAAAAGCGTTTAATCAGGGTCAAAATCGCGTTCCCGATATCGCGCTAAGTGACAGGAGGTCGCTCTGACGTGGACGCGACCTTTTGCCCCGTCCCCTGACATCGCTCCGACGTGGCGCGATTTTGGGGGAAATGGCCCAGTCCGGTAAATAATTAAAAAAACCGGCCTATTTCGGTAATTTTATAAAAAAATTGGCTTTTTTTGGTAAATCCCTCTTTAACTTTTGCATTTATTAACGTAGTTTATGGAAATATGTTAAAATTTTTACACAATTGATTTAATTAAGGTCATCTTGTTGTTGTATACTAGGAGATAGTCAATCGACGTTTCTCTAGCACTCAAAGGAGCGACCGAATCTGTCTTAAGAAGACTGTCTAAATAGGCCTCAACTACCACTTCAATTTAATTTTGTTTTCTATTTTTCAATTTAACCGAGTGCTCCTGATAATCCACCTCGTGGTAGTCACATTGCATTTCCATTTCATTTTTTAAATCAAGATGAAAATTTTAAATTTTTGTCTTCTTGATATTCTAAAATAAATTATACATTAATTTTGATTTAATGTGTACTTGTATACATGAACTTTAATTTAAAACGTGAAACTCTAATTGTGGTTCAAATGTATACTTGAAACTTTAATTTTGATTTAATCGCACACATTTAAAGAAAAAATACATCAAATTATTTTTATATTAGATATATAATTATTTATGTATGCAATATATAAATATAAAATGATGTTATATCAATTTACAAAAATTGGATCAAATCAAAATTTTATATATAAAATTACACAAAATCAAAATTCATGTGTGCAATTACACATTAAACCATAATTCGTATATAATTTTAGAATTTATCCCCCAAATAATAATAACCAAACATATCAAACAATAATTATATACTACATATACATATATATGCATGTCTTATTAAAGAAATTGAAATCAAATTGTAAAAAGAGTTTATGGCTGCTTCGTAGGGAAAATAAAGTTTGACTTTTATTATTTTTAATTACTTCAAAAATTTATAAAGTAAATTTTTATTAATTAATAATATATATTTAAAATAATTTTATGATATTATTACTTTGATAGAACTTTTAAAAATATTTTAAAAATTAATTAATTTCACATTAATATATTATCATGTTAGTTAATAGTTAATTAATACTACTTTTGTTAGATCACATTATAATTAATAATATATTGATAAATTTTTTTCTAATGATAATTTAAAAATATAATGAAAAATAAAATGTATTATCATCCGTTAAAATATAAAAACTAATTAAATTATTAAAAATACTTTGGATGGAAATTAAATTTAAAAAATACAAATATCATTGATTAAATTTTATCAATATTAATAATCTCAAAGATTGAATGATGGTAAATGACTTTCCGTTGAAGGCGGCATGGAGGCTAAAAGTACCACAAAGGGTGAGATCTTTCCTATGGCTAGTATTGTATGACGGACTCCTCACAAATGCAGAAAGAGTGCGGAGATATATGGCAGAGGAGGCAAGTTTGCAACGGTTGTGGATGTAGGGTGGAAGACATGGATTATGTGTTGAGGCTTTGTTTTAGGGCTGTTACAACTTGGTCGATTGTTACTCAACCTTCGAAACTTACTGAATTCATGTCTTTGAGCTTCAAAGATTGGATACTCATTAACATATCTAGACCGGATTTTTGGGATGCTCATTAACATAATTGGGATGTGATTTTTGGGATTATTTGTTGGGGCCTATGGAGTTGGCGAAACAAAAGGGCTTTTTATCCTAACTTTGAAGAGAAAGAAGGATTTCTGCGGTGGTGTTTGCGACTTGCGGATAAGGTTGGTACTGCTGGATGTTTATTTCGAAAGGGTTTGGATAGCATAAGCAGGGGAGAAGTGGGGATACGATGGGAGGTGCCGGAAGGAGAGTGGATAAAGGTAAATACTGATGCAGCAGTGGGAGTTGGCTCGTTTGTTGCTGCAGTAGGGGGAGTGGCCAGGGACAATGGGGGACATTGGCTATGGGGTTTTTCCGTAAAATAGGAATTTGCCGGGTGTTAGAAGGTGAGTTGTGGGGGGCTTTTGAGGGAGTTAAGCTAGCGTGAGAGAAGGGAGTTAAAGAAGATTGTCTTAGAGATGTACTGTATAAAGACAGTTAACCTAATGAGCGGTCATACCCGAGACCAAAATTTGTCAAGGGAGAGAGTAAATGATTTATTTGAACGGATAGAGAAATTTCGAGTGGTACATGTATCAAAACAAAAGAACAGAATAGCAGAAGGTATAGCCAACCTTGCCATGAGAATGAATATTGAATGGAAAGTCTTTGACAAACTTTGTTGAGTGGTGTACGATAAAACAAATAATTTGTTTACTGTGATGTTTTCTTTTTAAATAAAAAATTATATTAATAATCTCCTTATAATTTGCCATAATAAAAATAATTATTAGGTGATAGACATAATATTTCAAAATATTATGCCAAAAAAATTCATAATTTTTATAAGTATTATTAAAGATGATATAATAATAAAAGTATGAAGCACCAAATAATAATGAAATATGAGTTTTTTACTGTAATGGAAACAAAAACACAGGAATAAAAAAACATTCGTAATAAATACTATTAAATAAAAGTATCAAACACTTTAACCCAGCATATAAAATAATAATGAAAATTGGATTTTTCTTGGATTGAAAAATGAAATATTAAATAATACCAAAATTAAAATTTTGAATACTTATTTAGTTACTAATTGA
Organism: Gossypium hirsutum; assembly: GCF_007990345.1. NCBI lineage: Eukaryota > Viridiplantae > Streptophyta > Magnoliopsida > Malvales > Malvaceae > Gossypium > Gossypium hirsutum. Next base: position 56,684,912 of record NC_053442.1, read on the forward strand.
ATAAAAATACTTTATTAATGAATCTAGTGTTAAATATTAATTCCAATTAATTATAATAATAATAATAATTAAGTGATGATAAATCTAAAATGATAATAATTGGAACCTAATATGAATTTAAAAGTCTAATTAAGTGAACTGTAACCTTAGTAATAAAAAATATTAATAAAATAAATATAAAAAAAATTTTGGTTTAATTCAAAAGTTTAATTTTGCCATCATTTATTATACATTTTGAAAATTTTAAAATTTAATCTTTTTACTTGTTTGAATTTAAAAATTAAAATTAAATTAGTATAATTCTTAGTAGATTTATGTTAAATTTGAATATGGGGCATTCTACTTTTTGAAATTGAAACTATTTCAAAAGTTCAAGGAATAAAAAATTAAGAGATAATTAGGCCTATGTTTCTTCTTCTTCTTTTTACAGTTTTTTAAAACTTTTTTTTGTCTTGAATATTTGAGTTGGGACTAGTTCACTATTGAGGTTAAAAAATGTTATTGAAAATTTATGTGAAAAATAATTTGTAAAAAGTGCATTAGAAAATTTGATAGTGTTTATCATTGCTAACAAAAATGTGTTTTTGAAAATATAAAATGACAATTTTAAATATGATGTTGTAAAATGAAAGATTTAATGAGAGATAAAAATGTAACTTCATGGAGAAATAATTTTTCAAAAACTAAAAATTTTGACTTTTTTTTAGTTCGGATTAAAATTTTAATTTAAAATCAAGGTTTGATTTGAAAAGCTGTTTGTTTACCAAAATTTTTTTTATTTAAACTCAAGTTAAAAAGTGCTTTAATAATAAATAAAGTGTACATCATTTAAAAAATTCCAATTTTGTCACATAAATTAATTTTGATTTATCATATTATTTGGAATTAAATTTTAACTATTTTGTAGAATATGGAAGAATATATATCATTAGAATTTAGGGAAACAGGCCTAGACTAGGCCCAACAATATCAAAATTCTCAAAACTGGAAATGGAAAAAATCCCTCTTCAATACATGCACGTGGGTCTGGCCAGCCCCAATCGCAATCCCATTTCAAAATGATTTCTTATGAACTTAGCCACTAAATTTTGGGTTTATTTAACAAAAACAGGTTACATTTTAGTTAAATATTCAAAAGTTTTCATTTAAGTTATTGGCTTTTAAAATTGATGCTATATGACTTTCTCTATTCATATTACTTGCACCAATCGAAAGCTCTCTTCCCTCTTCTCTTCTATAGTTCACTTTTTTTTTATGAAACAGCTTTAGATGTCACAAATTTACGAACCAAGATTTAAACAACTTTTTTTCCAACTCCGTCATTAATCGTCAGATCAACTTGGATCTAAGGTATGTTCTTCTACTTGTCGATGGGTATTAATCCATTATATCGATCGTCGAATCGTCACTTGGAGCTTGCTGACAGAACTTTAAAAAATAAAAACTTAACGGTTTAGTGGCTTAAACTAAAACTTTGAATAGTTAAGTGACCCAATTATAACTTTTTTTAGTTAAGAGACCAAAATAAAAATTTACCCATAATTTAGTGATGAACGGTGTAATTTACCCTTTCTTATTTCCACTCAAAATTGAATAATGTTATAAATAATATTTATATTTATTTAATTTGAATTGAATTAGATTGGACTTACCAAAGTAACAAAAATATCTTATTCAAAACTTGGTAGAATGGACATTCTATTTATTGTTAGGTATAATCTAGGTAAAAGTATTTTAAAGGTCTTTGTATTAGGAATTGAATTACGGTTTGCCTCTTCTATTAAAAAAATGAGCATATTAGTCTTATACGTTAGATGAAAGAGGAAAGAGTAAATCAATTATTATATTAAAAAAATCATCTATTTTTACTACTAAGTGATGATGTGTCATTATCTGATTGCTTGAATTAGTCCCTCTATGTCAATACAAATAATTACATCAAATTTATAATTTTGTTAAAAAAACTAAAAGATTGGTTAGTCCCAAAAAGTGTATGATTTTCCGGGCAAATAACCAAAAAAGGCCGGCTTTTTTCAAAATTTACCGAAATGGGCCAGTTTTTTAATTATTTACCGGAATGGGCCATTTTCCTCGAAATCGTGTCCACGCCAGCGCGATGTCAGGGTACGCGCAAGAAATCGCGTCCACGTTAGCGCGATTTGCTGATGTGGAAGGAAATCGCTCCCTCTAGGATGCGATTTGCTGACGTGGCATGAACAGTGTGTTTTTAGCTTGGAAAACTTTGAAAGGCCATAACTTTTGGCTTGGTTGTCCGATTGAGACGATTTTTTTTATTTCGAATAAATTTTCGAGATCTACGAGTGGCAAACAGCCGATGGCGGTTTGCCGAAGTTTTCGTCAAAAAAGATCCTTTTTTGCCCCTAAATTTTGATTTTTTCGGTTTAAAATTGAATTTTGAAACATTCAAATCATTATTTTCCTCATTTATTTGAAGTAAACACCGGATCTTTTTTTACAGAATTGTCTTATATCATCCTGTTATAGGTATAAGTCAGCTCATTCCACTTTTGAGAAGTTCCCTAAAATTTTCCATTTTATTCAATTTAGTCCCTAAAACCTAAATAGTCATATTTTCAAATCTAAGCTTCGTTTTTCAATTCAAATTCAAATTCATCCTTCCATAACATTCAAATATTCTTAAATACAAAAATTTTGTGCTAAATTTGAAATAATTACACTTTAGTCCCTATACTCATAACTAACAAATTATACTTTACAAATTAGTCCCTATTCATCTCTAAGCAGTTTTCTAGCGCGTAGATCTCGAAAATTTATTCGAAATCAAAAAAAAAATTGTCTCAATCGGACAACCGAGCCAAAAGTTATGGCCTTTCAAAGTTTTCCAAGCTAAAAACACACTGTTCATGCCACGTCAGCAAATCGCGTCCTAGAGGGCGCGATTTCCTTCCACGTCAGCAAATCGCGCTGACGTGGACGCGATTTTCTGCGCGTACCCTGACATCGCGCTGACGTGGACGCGATTTCACGGAAAATGGCCCATTCCGATAAATAATTAAAAAACCGTCTCATTTCGATAAATTTTGAAAAAAACGGCCTTTTTTGGTTATTTGCCCTGATTTTCCTCCAATTTTCACCTAAACATCTTGGAATGGTACCCTTCTTATGAAAACAAAGAAAGAAAATTGAAGAAAAACCTAATCTCTCAACACGTATGAAGCCATCACCTATATGTAGGTTAGTTGAATGTGATTGTCGGCTTTTCTATTATTTATCAAAGTAATAAAAAATTATTTTGTTTATAATATTTAGATCAATGAACACATTGTTTTCTGTTTTGTGCAGTGCATGAATAGGCCACCAAATTTGTTATTTTCTGCCTTCATTTTCAAGGAAAGTAGGCGGTTCCATTCTCCATTTTCAAGGTTTAGCTGTCATTATCATTCAACTCCAATGCCTAAAATAATTGTTTGAATGATAATTTAGATCCTGAATTTTATTATTTTATTTAAATTTAAATATGTTGGAAAAATATGATTTTTAAAATTTTTTTACGACATATTTTCAATTGATAAATGAGGAATTTTAAATCATAAAATTATGATTTTATATTCTACCCCATAAGATATTTACAACGGATCATACGCTCAAAATTAATACTTAAAGTAAGTTACTTGTGAATTATGTTGAGGAAAATAAAAAAATATTAGTCCCACGTTGATTGTGAATCAAGCGTGGAACTTGTATATATATATAAACCAACTTGGTGATTATTGAATGATTAAACTAATGTTCTCTTTTGTGTGCAAGAGGAGTGCAAGTCCATCGGGGTTGGCGGGTGCACCCGCGTGACATGGGCGACACGACCTTCTAGACCTGCAAAATCTGTTTTAAAAAGACAAATATCTCATCTTGATTTAATTTTATTCAAATTCATTTAAAGACTCATTTAATACAGATTTGTATCTTTATTCATAAAAAATTCCAAAATTCCTCTGAATGCCTATAAAAACTTAAAGAATACTGCAAAATTCTTTAGAGACACAGAACAAAATTCTTTTCTTTTTCTTTCCAAATTTTCAAATGTTTCAGTGATAGAAGAAGGTAAGGTTTGTTCGTTGATCACTGCAGAGGTACTACTGCCACGATTATTTTGTTGTTGCATACTAGGAGACAGATGACCAACGTTTCTCCAAGTACCTTATTTGATTTCTAATTTTTCAAGATCTTATTTATTAAATTATTTTCAGATATGATGTTTTAAATAAATATAATATAAATATTTATTTAATTTATTTTGTTTAGATCTTATGTTTTTACATCAATATAAATATTTGCTTATATTATTTATTCAAATCTTATATTTAATATTTATTTACTAAAGTGTTTTGTATAACAAAATTTACTATTCGTTATGGGTTCGGAATAGATATGAGTATCCGATTCTAAAGTATTCATTATTTTGCTTCTACCATGGCTTAAATCTTAGCCTTGGAGGACTAGTTTAGCTGCTAAAGCTAGAATTTCACGTTGATTATAATATACATAAATTACTAGACAATATATAAAAATAATATAATTTTTTAAAAACAATTATTAATTAATAATTTTAAATATGTTTATTTTTTTATGAGAAAAAATATCTTCTTTAAATATTATTCAATTATTCACTTAAATCTTTTTTTTATCCCTGTATCTAACTAAACAATGATATAAAAATAAAAAAAATTTAAATATGCAATTATTCTTTTCATTATTTGATCAAACTCAATTATTTGAATCAATGTATTTGGATGATTTATGGAATACAAGTTTAAAAATCGCGTTAACATGAAACCAAATTGAATTCCATTTTTTTTCATAAATGATTAATTATAATTATAATTATATAAAATTAAATATTTTATATTTAAAATAATGAAAATAATTTAAAATTTCTTGAAGAAAGTTTAGAAATTTCAAAACAAAAAATTAACATGAAAAAATCAAGAACCAAACCAAATTAAGATGGACGCTTCAAAAAGCCCTAAAAACTCAATCGAAACAAATCGATTTCACCCCTACATGTAACTAACTTTATGGTAAAATATAGTAGATACAATTAACATTATATAATTAAGGTAGATTAGTAATGATCTGTATAACCCTATATAGTATTTACAACTATATTATTATAATGTACATTTTTATATTAATGATATGTAACCTTAAACCCTAAACGTGCAACTAACCTTATGGTATATTATTGTTATACTTATATCACTACCTCAATTTAAACATGGTTGGACCCTCCATTGGGTCACACAAGGCCCAATAAGTGACATAATTGGGTAGAAACCCTCACTTACCTATAAATACCCCAAGTATCAACATAGTAGGGGGATTCCTTTCTGGCTCTCGGTCCTAGAACGAGTGAACCATCCTTATTTAGCACTGTCCCCTCTCCTCTTTCTCCATTTCCATTGATTGCTAAATTGTTAATATATGTCGTTTTTTTTACTTGGCCAAATATGCTGTTTTTTTAAATTTAGGGAAATAGGCTAATTTTAAATAGTGTGTGTAAAAGCGCACCCAACTGGACGCGCTTTCACATACACACTCTTTCTTCAACCATTGATTTTTTAGGGTTTTTCTAAGGTTAGAGGTTTTTTGTTTAGAAACTAGGGTTTATGGTTTATGGTTTTGAGAGTGAAACCGTGAAAGTTTATAGGTAGATTTGAGTGGCTGGGGATGTGATAATGCGTCTAAGAACACATACATTTCATATCTCATGCCGGGATAGGACCATTACTTTAGAAACCCATCCTATGGAAGTTAGGTTTCGGGGTGGCAGTGCTTGATATGGTCACAGGTCGAAGTCTAGGTAGAGGTCCTAGTAGGTGGTCGTGATGTGGTTATAGGTTCGAGTATAATTAGGGACCAGTTGACGGTTGTTATATGGTCATGAATTCAAGCGTTTTGGATACCCATAAATGATGCCTTATATATATATCATATATAATATTAATACCATAATCGTAGGGAAAAACGAAGGGCTTTCTGACATAATTAACGTAGTTTTTTTCTCTATTTTTAGGGAGTCAGTATTTTTAATCTTTCATTCTTATTTGAAGGTTGACATCGAGGTGGACACAAGAGGGCTTTCAAGCAGAGATCAGATGTTCCACTGGAGTAAAGGTCAAACTCGAGTCGATGCGGCAGCAGTTGTAGTTATTAATGGGTTGTTTAATAACAACCGTTGTTGACCCGAAAGGAGCATCACCTTTACTCCAATGTCATAGCTGTTGCCCGCCTGAGAGCCCTACATACACGACGACGCTGGCCTTCAGATAATAAGGTAAGTTAAAGATATTGGTTGCATAAAAATAGAGAAAAAAATTACATTGATTATAGCGGAAAGTCTCACAGTTATTCCTTATGATTATGCCCTTAAACTTCTGTATAGTATTTATAAGGAAACATCTTCGGGTATCCAAAAAATTTGAGCTCGTGCCCGCATAACGACCTTCAACTAGCTTGCTCGTTATAATCTGATCCATGACCTCATAACGACTATAAACCGAAACCTTTATGTAGACTTCCACCCGTGACCGTATAAAGCTCAATCACTCCAGAACCCAATATCCACAGGATAAGTTTCTAAAGTAATGGTCCCATCTCGGTAGCATATATGAAATGTGTGTCTTAGAGCAATATCACATCACCGACGACTCAATAATACCTCAAATAGGAAATTTCATTATCGACGAAATTTTTTAACATTGACGTGGGGAAGAAAACTGAAAGAGAGAAATATTGTAAAGTGTAGGGATGATGACGAGAGAGATGATAGGTTCAGGGATGATGGGGTATAGAGGGAGAGCTCCCCCTTTATATGTGTGGGGGAGGGGTGAGATTGAAAAGAAAAAACCTCATGGTTGAAAATACGTCGTAGAAGAGACATTTTTATCGAATACCTGAAAGAGGAACCTTAAATCTTACTCGTGATTTCCAGGATTAAGGCACTTTTGTCAGCCTTTGAGTGATGGTGGATAGAAAGTGCATTCAACTAGGCAAGCTTTCTTGTCATGTCAGTAGGAAAGCTCACCCAGCTGGACGCGCTTTCTTTATATTTAGTTGAAAACATGTCTAGCTAAGTGCGTTTTCCTGTCATGTCAACAAGAAAGCTCGCCCAGCTGGATGTGCTTTCTATCCACCACCACTCAAACCCTACCAAAGTGCCTTGCCTCTAGGAATCTCGGGTACATTTTCAAGCACGTTTTGAAACACACTGAAGATCCTTTGAAGCACGCATATGCTAAAACTGATTCTACTGAAACACGTTTTTGAGCACAGAAAAGTCTTTCATTATTATTATTCGATGAAAACGCGTCTTTTCAAATATGTTTTGAAGTACGTCTTCCCTCTCTCATCGTTCTTTTTTGCTATTAAACTACTGAATTATTCAATACTCAAACACACATCAAATTCGTTCTTTCTTGAAAAGTTGCACTACGAGTGTCGTCTGTATTTCTTTGGATAACTATCTAAAGATTTTTTTGTTCTAAATATCTAATTCGGTTTAAATTGAATGAGTCAATGAGTTAAATCCATAATTTAATACGATAATTAAATTTGCAATACGAACGTCAGGGTCGTATTTGCAGGATCCTAGTATATGGAATTGGCTTTCAATCGTACCATTCAATTGAATGAGCTATGAACTAGAATTAGAAAGAAAGTTGGGGATTCAAGCTGGGAAAGAATTTCAAACTTGCAATGCAGATTATCTGGCATTAGTAGACCCTTTTAAGTATAATCTATTTGATGTGAAAGGTGAACTGGAGTTAGAAGAGGTCATATTATTGCACTGCTTAATTGGAAATGTTATAATGTAGTTATATGTCGAGTTTTCTAAGGTTGATGGAATTGGTCCACCTTCAACCTGTGATAGCCCGAAATAGGGCCTAATCGGAATAGTGGTTTCGTAACCACAAATCCGAAGTGAAATAGCTTAATTTTATAAATTTTTATTAGTTACTGATTGATTGAAATATTGTGTGAAAATATGGATAGGAAATTTTAATGCTTTAGTGCTTAATTGAATTTTTAGGACTAAATTGAGAAAAATGCAAAGTGTGTCTAATTAGTGATTAAATGACTTAATTGAATTATTGCATGAAATTGGAAGTGTTTATGTGGCAATTAGACCATAAATTAGTGTTATGGACACAAAAGGGTATTTCTAGAAAAATATCTAAGTAATGGGTCAAGGGCATTTTTGTCCAAATTGGGTAAAATACAAAATAAAGAGAAAATAAGTGTCCATCTTCTTCAAAAAAATCAGAAGCTTGCTGCCGAAAGTTTCAGGTTACCATAGTTAAGGGTTTTGATTTTCCTAAGCTCAATTGTAAGTGATTTCTTGCCCCGTTTTTAATTATTTTCGTATTTTTATGCTTATTGAAGCTTGAATTTCATGTTTCTACCATTTAATTTAAATGAAATTAAAGTTTAAAAATTGACCCATTCATGATATAATTGTAAATTGATTAGTGATGTTAGATAATGAATGTTTGAAGTGTTAATTACAAGTTTTACTAGATGAATTTCAATGAAAAATATTGAAAAAGGGCTAAATTGTGAAAGATGGTAAAGTGTGCATAAAGTTGTGATTTTGTGAAATTGAGGCCCGTTATGAGCATGAAATATGATTTAGTGAAGTTTGAAATTTAAGAATTTAGAGAATTTTATTTTTACGAGCTTAGGGACAAAAGTGGAATTTTTGAAAAGTTATGGGGAAAAATGTAAATGTGTCAAAATGTTGTGTATGAATTGTATTTGAATGGAATATTGATAAAATGTATTAAATTGTGTTAATATAGATCAAGAAAGAAGAAATAGTGCAAGTGATCGGGGAAAAGAGAAAGTTATCGACTAAATTACAAAAATAGTCGTTTTGCATCCGAGGTAAGTTATATGTAAATAATAGTTATATTTGTATAAATTGTGAATTATATTTGATATGTGAATTAATATTGAATGTGGAAGGAAAGTTGTTCATGAATTATTCAAGTGATAAAGTGTTGAAAATAAAGTGTTAAGTGTAAATTCCCGGTTGAACTTAGGAATAGAATTGGATACAAGTGACATGTCACTAGAGACCAGTGTTACAGTGAGTCCCGGGTGCTGGGTGATCTAGCATGTGTTGCAGACACCTGACAGCTTGTGTGAGCAGACCCGTGGACATTTCCAGTGTTATTGATCAGTGGTAGCTTCGGCTACATTTCAGTGGTAGCTTTGGCTACATCCAGTGGTAGCTTCGGCTACATATCAGTGGTAGCTTCGGCTACATATCAGTGTGGCACTTATGTACTAAATCTCTACGTATCCGTGTATATTCCAAGTGTTCAACGGGATTAATAATGAATTAAAGTGAATATGAAATGTTAAGTGTGAAAATGTATATGCAAGTGAATTGGTAAGATTGTGTATGTGTAAGTGATGGAAATTGCTAAGAAATGTTTTGATTAGTTATATGTTAAAAGTGTTAATTATTAATTGAGTAATTATTGTTTACATGTAACTTACTAAGCTATTTATAGCTTACACATCTCTTTCTTTCCTTTGTTTTATAGTGATTTGAACTTGATCGAATAGTGGACCGTCGGAGCTCGTATCACACTATCATAACCATCTCGGTATTATGTGCTTTTCAAAATGTTTAAACTATGGCATGTATAGAGTCTTAATCATTTTGAGCATGTCCAAATGATATGGCTAATGTTAGCTATTGAAGTAGTTATTAAAGAATATGTTTTGGAGTTATGTATGTGTAAATGGTAACTAATTCAAAGAAGCAGTTTCTTTGACAGCAGCAGTGACGTGAATGTGAAAAATCACCATAAATAGTAGAAATGGAATTAGAGGGTGAATAATATATAGAATTAAAGCTTATCAAGTCTATTTTTACATGAAAGAAACGGTGTAGGCAAAAAAATTTTATATTTTGAGATATTTAAATTTTAGTGAGACAGGGTCAGAATGGTTTTTGAAGTCCCCTGTTCTAACTTTAGAAAATCATTATAAATTGTACAGAAATAATTATAGGTCATAATTTATATGTTTAGATTCCTTAGTAAGTCTATTTTCAAAATAAATTAATGGTAACCTTATATGAATTCTGTACAATTAGATATTTGATTTTCAGCGCCAAGAGGTCAGATCTGTCGAGCTGTGAAATAGGGGATACTTTAATGAATAAACTGTACTAATGTGCTAAGTCAAAAATTCTGAAAATTTTATGGTAAGTATGAATATGAGTATAGTTTCACGGAAAATTTATGGATTTAAATTTTGAGTTTCGTAACTCAAGTTATAATTAAATTAGTGACAGTTGCGCAGGTGGACAGTGTTGTTATGAACAGTGAATTTAATTTTAAAAGCAAATTTTTATGCTCCGAATCGGTAAGTTAAATTGGATGACATCTCGTACTCGATTCCGGAGACGGTCTCGGGTAAGGAGTGTTACATTTAGTGGTATCAGAGCTACGGTTTAGTCGATTCTCGGACTAACGTAGCGAGTGTAATAGACTATCTATACATGCCATAATTGAATAATGATAGTGTGACGACTCCTGACATCTTAAAATATTTTTTTATAGTAATGGATTCTAACCGAGATACAGCTGATGATGCTCAAAGTAATGTGCCTGTTGAAAGTCGATTCGAGACTCAGGGTCAAGGAGATGAGGCTCGAGAAGCTTTTCTCCAAATGATGAACAATTGGTACACTGAGTTTGTTAGAACTAATCCTAATGCTCAACCTCCTCCTATTCCTCAAGCTGTTCCCATAGCTCCTCAACAAACTGAAGTGTTAAAATTGTCAAAGCCTCCAGTGGACAAAATTCGAAAGTATGGAGCCGAAGAGTTCCGAGCTAATGTAAATGATGATCCTGAAAGAGCAGAGTTCTGGCTTGATAATACTATCAGAGTGTTGGATGAATTATCTTGTACTCCAGAAGAAAGTCTCAAATGTGCTATCTCATTGCTGAGGGATTCGGCTTATAATTGGTGGAAAACTTTAGTGTCAGTGGTGCCTAAAGAGAAAGTTACATGGGACTTCTTTCAAGAAGAATTCCGGAAGAAGTATGTGAGTCAGCGTTTCATTGATCAAAAGAGAAAAGAGTTTCTTGAATTGAAACAAGGGCGCATGACGGTAGCCGAATATGAGCGAGAATTTGTCAAATTAAGCAAGTATGCCCAAGAGTGTGTATCTAATGAAGCTACATTGTGTAAAAGGTTTGAAGATGGATTAAACGAGGATATCCGATTGCTAGTGGGAATTCTTGAAATTAAAGAGTTAGTGGTACTAGTTGAAAGAGTTATCAAGGCTGAAGAATTGAGCAAAGAGAAAAGAAAGGTGGAAAGTGAAGCAAGAGATGAAAGAAAAAGATCAATGGGCAAGCCATTTCAGTCTCAAGCGAAGAAGTTTAAAGAAATGAATACTCGATCGAATGTTTCTAGTGTGAATTTTCAAAGAGATCGAGGAAGACAATATTCAGGTTCTAAAGCTCAGGCAACTTCTATGGCAAGTACAGGTAGTGTTAAACCTACTAGACCGGAATGTCAACATTGTGGAAAACGACATTTGGGGGAATGTTATTTAATCAGCCGAGCTTGTTTTAAATGTGGATCTCAATATCATTTTGTGAAAGATTGTCCGGAAAGAGAAGAGATAGAAAAGTTTCAGAATGTGAGATCGAGCAGTGTGACTACTAGAGGAAGACCACAGAGAAATGTGGGGATTGGAACTAGTGGTAGAGGCGTAACAAAAGACACGACTGTAAGATCTGAAGTGGGAACTCCAGCAAGAGCTTATGCCATCCGAGCTAGAGAGGAAGCATCTTCTCCTGATGTGATCACTGGTATATTTTCTCTTTACGACACTAATGTTCTTGCATTGATTGATCCTGGTTCTACTCACTCGTATGTATGCATGAATTTAGTGTCTGATAAGAATTTGTGTGTTGAATTGACTGAGTATGTGGTTAAAATGTCGAATCCTTTAGGCAAGCATGTGATAGTTGATAAAATATGCAAAAATTGTCCTTTGATTATACAATGTCAGTGTTTCCCTGCCAACTTAATGTTGTTGCCATTTGATGAATTTGATGTTATTTTGGGAATGGATTGGTTGACATTACATAAGGCCAAGATAGATTGCAGTCAGAAAATTCTTGAGTTGAAGTGTGGTAGTGGTACAGTTCTTCGGGTTGAAACAGATAAGTCAAATGTGATGCCAATTGTGATTTCTGCCATGTCTGCTCAGAAATGTTTGAAAAATGGTTGTGAAGCATATCTTGCTTATGTGTTGAACACAAAAGTGTCTGAAATAAAGATCGAATCAGTGCCAGTGGTATATGAATATGTAGATGTGTTCCCAGAAGAGTTGCCAAGTTTGCCTCCGATTAGAGAAGTAGAGTTTGGTATTGAAGTAATGCCAGGTACTGCTCCAATATCGATTGCTTCCTACAGAATGGCACCAACTGAATTAAAAGAATTAAAAGTGCAATTACAAGAGCTGACAGATAAAGGATTTGTTAGACCAAGTTACTCTCCGTGGGTGCTCCCGTGCTATTTGTGAAGAAAAAGGATGGGACATTGAGATTGTGTATTAATTATCGTCAACTTAACAAAGTGACAGTGAAGAATAAGTATCCATTACCCCGAATAGATGACTTGTTTGATCAGTTAAAGGATGCCACAGTGTTTTCCAAAATTGATTTGAGATCCGGATATTATCAATTGAGGGTTAAAGAGTCAGATGTGCCAAAGACTGCTTTCAGAACCCGATATGGCCACTATGAATTTCTTGTAATGCCTTTTTGTCTGACTAATGCTCCAGCTATTTTTATGGATTTGATGAATCGAATTTTCCGGCCCTATTTGGATAAATTTGTTGTGGTGTTTATAGATGATATTCTTATTTATTCCCGAAGTGAAGCCGAGCATGCTGAACATTTAAGAATTGTGCTACAAATACTGCGAGAAAAGAAATTGTTTGCTAAATTTAGCAAAAGTGAATTTTGGCTTAGTGAAGTTGGATTTTTGGGGCATATTGTCTCGGGAGATGGCATTCGAGTGGATCCAAATAAGATATCGGCAATAATTGAGTGGAAGCCTCCAAGAAATGTATCTGAAGTTAGGAGTTTTCTGGGCTTAGCCGGATATTATCGTCGATTTGTAGAAGGTTTTTCGATGATAGCTTCACCGATGACAAAATTGTTGCAAAAAGATGTTAAGTTCGAATGGACCGAAGAGTGTCAACAAAGTTTTGAGAAATTAAAGAAGTGTTTAACTGAGGCACCAGTGTTAGTGCAACCTGAGTCAGGAAAGGAATTTGTTGTTTATAGTGACGCGTCACTAAATGGGCTTGGATGTGTATTGATGCAAGAAGGAAAGGTGATAGCGTATGCTTCTCGACAATTGAAACCGCATGAACGAAATTATCCTACCCATGATTTAGAGTTGGTTGCTATTGTCTTTGCTTTGAAGATTTGGCGTCATTATTTATATGGTGAGAAATGTCGTGTTTTTACAGATCATAAAAGTTTGAAATATGTTATGACACAAAAAGATCTGAATTTGCGGCAAAGAAGATGGTTGGAATTGTTGAAAGATTATGAACTTGTGATAGATTATCATCCGGGAAAAGCTAATATAGTTGCTGATGCTTTGAGCAGAAAGTCTCTCTTTGCTTTGAGAGCTTTGAATACGAGATTAACATTGACTGAAGATGGATCATTGTTTGCAGAGTTAAAAGCTAGACCATTGTTTCTTCAAGAAATTTGTGAGGCTCAGAAAGTGGATAATGAATTGCAAAGAAGAAAGACTCAGTGTGCAGTGGACAATAATTCTGATTTTCAGATTGATTCAGATGGATGTTTAATGTTTCGTGATAGAATATGTGTTCCGAAAAATGTTGATTTAATTCAGAAAATTTTGCAAGAAGCACATGATAGTCATTTGGCAGTTCACCCCGGTAGTGTAAAAATGTACAATGATTTGAAGAAATTTTATTGGTGGTCGGGTATGAAACGGGATATCTCCGAGTATGTGACAAAGTGTTTAGTGTGCCAACAAGTAAAAGCTGAACACCAAGTACCTTCAGGATTACTTCAACCTATTATGGCGCCGAGTGGAAATGGATAGAATTACTATGGATTTTGTTTCTGGATTGCCATTGTCACCGAAAAGAAAGACTCAATTTGGTTATAGTTGATCGATTGACTAAGTCGGCTCATTTCATTCCTGTGCGAATGAGTTTTTCACTGACAAGTTAGCTGAATTGTATATTGCTGAGATAGTCCGATTACATGGTGTACCTATGTTATTATATCTGATAGAAATCCACGATTTACTGCAAGTTTGGAAGAAATACAAGAGGCATTGGTACTAAATTGAATTTAGTACATCATTCATCCCCAAACCGATGGACAGTCTGAAAGAGTAATTCAAATACTCGAAGACATGTTGAGATGTTGTGTATTGGAATTTGAAGGTAATTGGAAAGATATTTACTTTGGAATTGCTTATAATAATAGTTATCAGTCAAGCATAAAAATGGCACCTTATGAAGCGTTGTATGGACGAAAGTGTAATAGCCCGATTTTAGGCTTAGTCGGAACAGTGGTTTCGGGACCACAAATCCGACGAAAAAAAAATGTAATGGCTTGAATTTTCAGAGGTGTCGGAACGGTGATTCGAGATCACTAAATTCGACAAATGGGTAGAAAATATTATTAATTTAGTAAGTATAAGTTAAATATGAAGTTAGGAAAATTTTTGAAATAGTGAATAGTGCACTAGAAATAAATATTAAAATAATTAGAATCGAAATGAGGTATCAAGACCTCGGGGATTTTAAACTGAGCCATAAATATTTTTATAAATATTCATGGAGTGTTAAAAAGTTAGTATTAAAGTTTCGTTAAGAAATTTTAAAGTTCCGATAATTAATTGAACAAAAAGGACTAAATTGTAACAAATGCAAAATTTTGGGAAATGATTAAATAGCTTAAATGATAAAAGGAAGAGGGCTTTAAAGGCAAATAGACCCAAGGTCTATTTGGGCTGGACGGCAGAGGCATGAAATCAGCAAGAAAGTAAGGAGAATTAAGGGCAAAATTGGAAAATTGCAAAATTTGCTTAATAAAGTTAGGACCCAAGTGGAATTATCTAGATTTCTCTTCATTTTTCTGAATTCTCATCAGCTAAAACACCATGGAAGGGCTTCTTCAAGCTGGTTCTTCATATTTTTATTACAAGTAAGTTCAATTCTTGACTATTTCTTAAATTTTTGTATTTTTATGACTTTTACAACTAGGCCCACTTGTTAAATCCATTAGTTTTTGATTTTATGAAAGAAGTTGAAAGTTGATATGAATATGTGCTGGAAGTATATGATGATTTAGCATGAAATTAGAGCTTTAAATTGTTCATATGCTGATTTTATTGAAAGAATTGAATAGAAAGTGAATGTTTGGGACCTAATAGTAAAAGAGTTTGAAGATAGAGTTATATGTGGAAATTCTGAATTTCAATAGTTGTGTAACAACTTATAATGTCTAGTAAAGTACTAATTGAGAAAATTAGATTAATTGAGGGGTTAATTGAGAAAGGACCGAATTGTATAAACTGTGAAATTTGGGGCAAAATGGAAATCAACATTTTGCACTAAAGCAGTTTTGGACAGCAGCAGTAGTGTAACTTTGAAAAATCACCAAAAATTGTAGAGATTGAATTATAGGATGAATAAAATATGAAACTAAAGCTTATTGAGTCTAGTTTCTTATAAAAGGAATGATGTGAGCAATGGAATTGTAAATCATGAGATATAATAGATTTTGTGAGACAAGGTCAGAATGAATTCGGGTTCCCCTGTTCTGACTTTGGAAAATCATTAAAAATTGTAAAAAATGATTATGAGTTATAGTTTATATGGTTAGAATCCTTAATGAGTCTATTTTTAGAAGAAATAAGCTAAAACATCATCCGAATTCTGTACAGTGAGATAATTAATTTTTAGTAAAGAGTGGTCGGAACTGTCAGACAGCGAAACAGGGGAAACTTTAAAGAATAAACTGTACTATTTGGCTGAACCAAAAATTATGAAAATTTTATGGTATGAAGATATGTGAGTCTAGTTTCACGGAAAATTAACGGATCTTAATTTGGAGCTCTGTAGCTCCGGATAAAAATAATTTAGTGACTCTGACTCGGATAAACAGCTTTGAATATACATGTTAGTGAATATTGAAATTATGGTTAATGTTGTTTAAGTGTGTTATACACATTAAGGATGTGGAATGGAGAGGAGGAGGAGGAAAATTGGGAAATATATGAATGATTCGTGTATAAATGGTCATATGTTTGATTATAACTCATAAACGATGAAATATGAATGATGCTTATTTTTGTGCATTATTGGTCATGGTTTAAGCTCATGTGTGAAAATAAAGTTTCATAGTATGTGTGTATGGTATATTCAGTATATGATTTGGCATGAAATAATACCATGAATGGTTTATGAATTAACACATGTTGGTAAGCCTGATATATGAATAAATGATCAAATTGAGCGGAACGCCGGATTTGAGTACTTCTGATCAAGTGACAAAGTGATAAGTGGTAGCTTTAGCTACACTTATCTGATCAAGTGACAAGTGGAAAGTGATAAGTAATAGCTTCGGCTATACTTATCTGATCAAGTGACAAAGTGATAAGTGATAGCTTCGGCTACACTTATCTGATCAAGTGACAAGTGAAAAGTGATAAGTGATAGCTTCGGCTATACTTATCTGATCAAGAGACAAAGTGATAAGTGATAGCTTTAGCTACACTTATCTGATCAAGAGACAAAGTGATAAGTGGCTACACTTATCTGATCAAGAAACAAAGTGATAAGTGGCTACACTTATCTGATCAAGAAACAAAGTGATAGGTGGCTACACTTATCTGATCAGGGACAAGTGATAAGTGATCATACGTAAGACCATAGTTATACTATGGCAAAGTGAAAGTGAAGTACTCAATTTTCCGTGACCGTTCCCTAATTTGATTAAGGATGGTAAGTGACAAATGGGCCCAAAAGAATTAAAGTAAATGGATAAGTGGTAGTGTATTTATATCAGGACGATGTTGTTATTCAAACTAAAGTGATATTTTCATTGCTAAATTGAGAATTTCATAAATGTGTTATTGAATGGTATAATCAATAAACATTGAGTTAAATGGTAAATACGTATTAGTTTTGAATTTGATGTCATTGAATTGCACGTGAATTAAATGGAAATTGCTAGTGATATGATTTAAATTATGAGCATGAGAAATTGCGAATGAATGAAATGGAAATGAAGCATTAAATTGCATGAGTATGTATCGGGTCTCGCAGGCCCTAATTATTATGATTATAATATTTTGAGGATATATTGTGAAAAGTTATAGAAACATGTTAATTATTTTGAAAGTTTTAATTTTGATGAAATTTTATAACTCGGTTAAATACGTTTACAAGTGTATGTGTTTTGGTAATGCCTCGTACCCTATTCCGGTGTTGGATACGGGTAAGGGGTGTTACATTTAGTGGTATCAGAGCTACGGTTTAGTCGGTTCTCGGACCAAACATAGCATATGTGAGCCTAGCTATACATGCCACGTTATTACTCTTGATGATGTGATATCTCCGGGCTCTAACGAAATTGCTTTGTTAAGACAGAGATGATTTTCAATCGAGCTATTTTCGATAATGCTAAAAATGATATTGAGATAAATGAAATATGCTCACGTTATGTTGGAATTTGGAAAGGTAAGTATAAAAATTTGTGATATGGATGTGTTCATGTATGAAAAGAGATGACTATAAGTTAAAAAAAAAGTTTATGTTGTGACAAGCTCATCCAAGTATGTTGGTGATTATATAATGCTATGTGCTCAACATATTTGATTAAGTGAATATGATAAGCAAATTTACTTAAATAGATGGAACGTGTGTATGTACATCTGCTTGAATAAGTGAAATTAGTATGTTCATATGATAGAATCTTATGTTTAATTGTTAAATTAAAGATAATAAGATATTTTGTTTTATGTCTAAACCATGAATATTATAATAGTATGAAAAATTGAATTGGAAGTCAAATTGACTAGAACGCAGGAATGAGTACTTTCGTTCAGTGATATGTGATGAATTGAAAGAAAAGACCATGGTTTGACCATGGCAACATGTGAACATGTGATTATGTGATTCCGTGTAAGACCATAGCTGGGCTATGGCATCGGTAAGTGATATGTGTGATATGTGATTCCGTGTAAGACCATAGCTGGGCTATGGCATCGGTAAGTGATATGTGATTTCGTGTAAGACCATAGTTGGGCTATGGCATCGGTATGTGATTTGTGATTACGTGTAAGACCATAGTTGGACTATGGCATCGAGAAAACGAAGTACTCAATTCCGTAAGACGTTCTCTAATTTGGCAAATGTCGATAAGTAAAATAGAAGCCAAGTATTGAAATTTAATTAGATATTAACGTTGAGCTTGAGTAAGTAAATTCGTTGTGTGAAATTGTGAGTGACAGAAAACATTTGTAATAAATAGATGTGTTAATTTGCTTGGAATGAATTACGTGGTTATGATGGTATTACATTGATGATGAATACAAAATCATATATATATATGTATCTATGAGAGCAAGTTGAAAGATTTATGACTTCACCATCACCCCCTTATCAGTATTGTTCTATGATGAAAATTATCTTGATGAGACAGATATGTTTTTCAACTGAGTTAATTCTAATAGTATAGAAATAAATACTAAAATGTTTGAGTGAAAATGTATTGATTATGAGTTGAAACTCATAAAGGTATGGATCAAAGAATAAAACATTTTTTTTATTGATGAATGTTATAATTATACAAGCATATGAGTTATGATATTTGGATTATGATGCTATATAGAAATTTTGATTGTGAATTAGTGATTTGAGTTAGAATTTTGTGTTGAGAACAAAAGTGATTAAAAGCAAATGTTTATTAAATGCTTTGAGAATGTGAACTTAGTAATGAATTGGCTATATGTGATGATATGTGTTATGCGCATTTATGTGTAAGATAAATTTGAGGCTTTACTACACTCACCCCCATATTAGTAAAATGTTACAATGAAATTTGTGAGATTTTGGTTGAATAAGCTTACGAGTGTAGTGTTACAGAAGTTCGTGTACGGGAGAATAATAATGTGGTCGGAAAAGTGAATGAATTAGAAAATGAGGACAATATAAAAAGAGAGAAATATTTGATAGTTCTGAAAACTACTCAGGTTATCAAAATGGATATCATTCTATATGGATTGTAATTTTTCGATACTTTGTGTAGCTTCAGATGCTGAAATATCGCTATCCTGATTTTCTTATGAATCTATGTGATTATCTGTAAAAGATATGAAAATCCAAAATCATGTGTGAATTTGAAATATACTGTGGAAGTAAATCATTAACCTACCATCTGGTAAGATTTTCGGGGACGAAAATCCCTAAAGGGGGGGAGAGTTGTAATAGCCCGATTTTAGGCTTAGTCGGAACAGTGGTTTCGGGACCACAAATCCGACGAAAAAAAAATGTAATGGCTTGAATTTTCAGAGGTGTCGGAACGGTGATTCGAGATCACTAAATTCGACAAATGGGTAGAAAATATTATTAATTTAGTAAGTATAAGTTAAATATGAAGTTAGGAAAATTTTTGAAATAGTGAATAGTGCACTAGAAATAAATATTAAAATAATTAGAATCGAAATGAGGTATCAAGACCTCGGGGATTTTAAACTGAGCCATAAATATTTTTATAAATATTCATGGAGTGTTAAAAAGTTAGTATTAAAGTTTCGTTAAGAAATTTTAAAGTTCCGATAATTAATTGAACAAAAAGGACTAAATTGTAACAAATGCAAAATTTTGGGAAATGATTAAATAGCTTAAATGATAAAAGGAAGAGGGCTTTAAAGGCAAATAGACCCAAGGTCTATTTGGGCTGGACGGCAGAGGCATGAAATCAGCAAGAAAGTAAGGAGAATTAAGGGCAAAATTGGAAAATTGCAAAATTTGCTTAATAAAGTTAGGACCCAAGTGGAATTATCTAGATTTCTCTTCATTTTTCTGAATTCTCATCAGCTAAAACACCATGGAAGGGCTTCTTCAAGCTGGTTCTTCATATTTTTATTACAAGTAAGTTCAATTCTTGACTATTTCTTAAATTTTTGTATTTTTATGACTTTTACAACTAGGCCCACTTGTTAAATCCATTAGTTTTTGATTTTATGAAAGAAGTTGAAAGTTGATATGAATATGTGCTGGAAGTATATGATGATTTAGCATGAAATTAGAGCTTTAAATTGTTCATATGCTGATTTTATTGAAAGAATTGAATAGAAAGTGAATGTTTGGGACCTAATAGTAAAAGAGTTTGAAGATAGAGTTATATGTGGAAATTCTGAATTTCAATAGTTGTGTAACAACTTATAATGTCTAGTAAAGTACTAATTGAGAAAATTAGATTAATTGAGGGGTTAATTGAGAAAGGACCGAATTGTATAAACTGTGAAATTTGGGGCAAAATGGAAATCAACATTTTGCACTAAAGCAGTTTTGGACAGCAGCAGTAGTGTAACTTTGAAAAATCACCAAAAATTGTAGAGATTGAATTATAGGATGAATAAAATATGAAACTAAAGCTTATTGAGTCTAGTTTCTTATAAAAGAATGATGTGAGCAATGGAATTGTAAATCATGAGATATAATAGATTTTGTGAGACAAGGTCAGAATGAATTCGGGTTCCCCTGTTCTGACTTTGGAAAATCATTAAAAATTGTAAAAAATGATTATGAGTTATAGTTTATATGGTTAGAATCCTTAATGAGTCTATTTTTAGAAGAAATAAGCTAAAACATCATCCGAATTCTGTACAGTGAGATAATTAATTTTTAGTAAGAGTGGTCGGAACTGTCAGACAGCGAAACAGGGGAAACTTTAAAGAATAAACTGTACTATTTGGCTGAACCAAAAATTATGAAAATTTTATGGTATGAAGATATGTGAGTCTAGTTTCACGGAAAATTAACGGATCTTAATTTGGAGCTCTGTAGCTCCGGATAAAAATAATTTAGTGACTCTGACTCGGATAAACAGCTTTGAATATACATGTTAGTGAATATTGAAATTATGGTTAATGTTGTTTAAGTGTGTTATACACATTAAGGATGTGGAATGGAGAGGAGGAGGAGGAAAATTGGGAAATATATGAATGATTCGTGTATAAATGGTCATATGTTTGATTATAACTCATAAACGATGAAATATGAATGATGCTTATTTTTGTGCATTATTGGTCATGGTTTAAGCTCATGTGTGAAAATAAAGTTTCATAGTATGTGTGTATGGTATATTCAGTATATGATTTGGCATGAAATAATACCATGAATGGTTTATGAATTAACACATGTTGGTAAGCCTGATATATGAATAAATGATCAAATTGAGCGGAACGCCAGATTTGAGTACTTCTGATCAAGTGACAAAGTGATAAGTGGTAGCTTTAGCTACACTTATCTGATCAAGTGACAAGTGGAAAGTGATAAGTAATAGCTTCGGCTATACTTATCTGATCAAGTGACAAAGTGATAAGTGATAGCTTCGGCTACACTTATCTGATCAAGTGACAAGTGAAAAGTGATAAGTGATAGCTTCGGCTATACTTATCTGATCAAGAGACAAAGTGATAAGTGATAGCTTTAGCTACACTTATCTGATCAAGAGACAAAGTGATAAGTGGCTACACTTATCTGATCAAGAAACAAAGTGATAAGTGGCTACACTTATCTGATCAAGAAACAAAGTGATAGGTGGCTACACTTATCTGATCAGGGACAAGTGATAAGTGATCATACGTAAGACCATAGTTATACTATGGCAAAGTGAAAGTGAAGTACTCAATTTTCCGTGACCGTTCCCTAATTTGATTAAGGATGGTAAGTGACAAATGGGCCCAAAAGAATTAAAGTAAATGGATAAGTGGTAGTGTATTTATATCAGGACGATGTTGTTATTCAAACTAAAGTGATATTTTCATTGCTAAATTGAGAATTTCATAAATGTGTTATTGAATGGTATAATCAATAAACATTGAGTTAAATGGTAAATACGTATTAGTTTTGAATTTGATGTCATTGAATTGCACGTGAATTAAATGGAAATTGCTAGTGATATGATTTAAATTATGAGCATGAGAAATTGCGAATTGAATGAAATGGAAATGAAGCATTAAATTGCATGAGTATGTATCGGGTCTCGCAGGCCCTAATTATTATGATTATAATATTTTGAGGATATATTGTGAAAAGTTATAGAAACATGTTAATTATTTTGAAAGTTTTAATTTTGATGAAATTTTATAACTCGGTTAAATACGTTTACAAGTGTATGTGTTTTGGTAATGCCTCGTACCCTATTCCGGTGTTGGATACGGGTAAGGGGTGTTACAGAAAGTGTCGGACTCCATTATATTGGACTGAACTTAATGAAAATCAGTTACATGGAGTCGATTTGGTAAAAGAAACAGAAGAAAAAGTGAAGATAATCCGTGATTGTTTGAAAGCTGCATCGGATCGACAGAAGTCGTATGCGGACTTGAAAAGAAAAGAGATTGAGTTTCAAGTGGGAGATAAAGTATTTTTGAAAGTGTCTCCATGGAAGAAAATTTTGAGATTTGGCCGTAAAGGCAAATTAAGTCCAAGATTTATTGGTCCGTATGAAGTGATAGAAAGAATTGGTCCAGTGGCTTATCGATTGTCTTTACCACCGGAATTGGAAAGAATTCATAATGTGTTTATGTTTCTATTTGAGGCGATATCGATCGGACCCATCACATGTGATTTCACCGACTGAAGTGGAAATTCGATCGGATATGACATACGAAAAGAACCGATTCGAATCTTGGCACGAGAAGTGAAACAGTTGAGAAACAAAGAAATTGATTTAGTGAAAGTGTTATGGTAACGACATGGGGTGGAAGAGGCAACATGGGAAACCGAGGAGGCTATGAGGAAACAGTATCCCAACTTATTCACTGGTAAGATTTTCGGGGACGAAAATCCCTAAGGGGGGGAGAATTGTGATAGCCCGAAATAGGGCCTAATCGGAATAGTGGTTTCGTAACCACAAATCCGAAGTGAAATAGCTTAATTTTATAAATTTTTATTAGTTACTGATTGATTGAAATATTGTGTGAAAATATGGATAGGAAATTTTAATGCTTTAGTGCTTAATTGAATTTTTAGGACTAAATTGAGAAAAATGCAAAGTGTGTCTAATTAGTGATTAAATGACTTAATTGAATTATTGCATGAAATTGGAAGTGTTTATGTGGCAATTAGACCATAAATTAGTGTTATGGACACAAAAGGGTATTTCTAGAAAAATATCTAAGTAATGGGTCAAGGGCATTTTGTCCAAATTGGGTAAAATACAAAATAAAGAGAAAATAAGTGTCCATCTTCTTCAAAAAAATCAGAAGCTTGCTGCCGAAAGTTTCAGGTTACCATAGTTAAGGGTTTTGATTTTCCTAAGCTCAATTGTAAGTGATTTCTTGCCCCGTTTTTAATTATTTTCGTATTTTTATGCTTATTGAAGCTTGAATTTCATGTTTCTACCATTTAATTTAAATGAAATTAAAGTTTAAAAATTGACCCATTCATGATATAATTGTAAATTGATTAGTGATGTTAGATAATGAATGTTTGAAGTGTTAATTACAAGTTTTACTAGATGAATTTCAATGAAAAATGTTGAAAAAGGGCTAAATTGTGAAAGATGGTAAAGTGTGCATAAAGTTGTGATTTTGTGAAATTGAGGCCGTTATGAGCATGAAATATGATTTAGTGAAGTTTGAAATTTAAGAATTTAGAGAATTTTATTTTTACGAGCTTAGGGACAAAAGTGGAATTTTTGAAAAGTTATGGGGAAAAATGTAAATGTGTCAAAATGTTGTGTATGAATTGTATTTGAATGGAATATTGATAAAATGTATTAAATTGTGTTAATATAGATCAAGAAAGAAGAAATAGTGCAAGTGATCGGGGAAAAGAGAAAGTTATCGACTAAATTACAAAAATAGTCGTTTTGCATCCGAGGTAAGTTATATGTAAATAATAGTTATATTTGTATAAATTGTGAATTATATTTGATATGTGAATTAATATTGAATGTGGAAGGAAAGTTGTTCATGAATTATTCAAGTGATAAAGTGTTGAAAATAAAGTGTTAAGTGTAAATTCCCGGTTGAACTTAGGAATAGAATTGGATACAAGTGACATGTCACTAGAGACCAGTGTTACAGTGAGTCCCGGGTGCTGGGTGATCTAGCATGTGTTGCAGACACCTGACAGCTTGTGTGAGCAGACCCGTGGACATTTCCAGTGTTATTGATCAGTGGTAGCTTCGGCTACATTTCAGTGGTAGCTTTGGCTACATCCAGTGGTAGCTTCGGCTACATATCAGTGGTAGCTTCGGCTACATATCAATGTGGCACTTATGTGCTAAATCTCTACGTATCCGTGTATATTCCAAGTGTTCAACGGGATTAATAATGAATTAAAGTGAATATGAAATGTTAAGTGTGAAAATGTATATGCAAGTGAATTGGTAAGATTGTGTATGTGTAAGTGATGGAAATTGCTAAGAAATGTTTTGATTAGTTATATGTTAAAAGTGTTAATTATTAATTGAGTAATTATTGTTTACATGTAACTTACTAAGCTATTTATAGCTTACACATCTCTTTCTTTCCTTTTTTTATAGTGATTTGAACTTGATCGAATAGTGGACCGTCGGAGCTCGTATCACACTATCATAACCATCTCGGTATTATGTGCTTTTCAAAATGTTTAAACTATGGCGTGTATAGAGTCTTAATCATTTTGAGCATGTCCAAATGATATGGCTAATGTTAGCTATTGAAGTAGTTATTAAAGAATATGTTTTGGAGTTATGTATGTGTAAATGGTAACTAATTCAAAGAAGCAGTTTCTTTGACAGCAGCAGTGACGTGAATGTGAAAAATCACCATAAATAGTAGAAATGGAATTAGAGGGTGAATAATATATATAATTAAAGCTTATCAAGTCTATTTTTACATGAAAGAAACGGTGTAGGCAAAAAATTTTATATTTTGAGATATTTAAATTTTAGTGAGACAGGGTCAGAATGGTTTTTGAAGTCCCCTGTTCTAACTTTAGAAAATCATTATAAATTGTACAGAAATAATTATAGGTCATAATTTATATGTTTAGATTCCTTAGTAAGTCTATTTTCAAAATAAATTAATGGTAACCTTATATGAATTCTGTACAATTAGATATTTGATTTTCAGCGCCAAGAGGTCAGATCTGTCGAGCTGTGAAATAGGGGATACTTTAATGAATAAACTGTACTAATGTGCTAAGTCAAAAATTCTGAAAATTTTATGGTAAGTATGAATATGAGTATAGTTTCACGGAAAATTTACGGATTTAAATTTTGAGTTTCGTAACTCAAGTTATAATTAAATTAGTGACAGTTGCGCAGGTGGACAGTGTTGTTATGAACAGTGAATTTAATTTTAAAAGCAAATTTTTATGCTCCGAATCGGTAAGTTAAATTGGATGACATCTCGTACTCGATTCCGGAGACGGTCTCGGGTAAGGAGTGTTACACAACCACTATTGCAACTAGTGTGGGAACTGAAGTAGAAAGTTGTATGACACAGTTATGCGATGGGTTCAATGAGAAGACATTCTTCGGTTTCAGGCACCGATTTCAACTTCAGTAGCCATTATCAGTCGAGGGTATGAGCTTAACTTGAACCTCGACAGCCGGACACGACATTCAATCAATGTGTTCGATTTTAACTTCAGTTGTTCGATACCTTAAGGTAGGAGCAGTTATATCAAGGGGCCATCAACCTACGTCGGCTGGCAATCTAGTGCAAATGTTGAATGTAACATGAGGTATAGAAGAACTGATGACTTAATCCTTACGATTGGGTCTGTTGCGGGTATATTGAACCCTTTGGTTGAAGATGAAAATAAAAATGCAACTGAGGAGAAAGATGCAGACACGTACGAAGGGGCAGTGGATGTTGTTGACGCGCCATAATCAGACCTCGGTCTAATTCAGCAGTCCAGGCTGGATGGTTCGAAAGTAACACTTTTTTTTTGAACCATAGCAGGTTCCAACTAAGCCAAAACCTTACGGTTCGGACAATACTCTAAACCCAGATCTGTGATTTAAGGTATATGAACCTCCGCCCCATATGACCAACATCGACCTCCCCGCTGAGGGTGATTTAGAGTTCACACAACTTCCATACAGAACACCTAGCTATGCAAGTTCATCGTCAAATGTCCGGGTATTGGAAGTTGGCATGGAGTATCCCCAAAAAATGCTTTTCTTGTTGCACTAAAGCGATACAACTTCAAGAATAACGTGAACTATCCTGTCACAAAATTTCGTTCAGAGAAATTCGAGAGAAAGTGCGCAATGGGCGACATAAGATGCAAATGAAAAATCATGGCATCTTTTTGAAAGAAGACGGGCTTATGGATAATAAAAAATTATATCGGTCCACATACTTGTGATGCAGTAGGTGCACGATAGAATCCCCCGATATCTGACATAATGTAATAGACAATGGTCTTCGTTTTTGTCGATAACATAACTTTAACTCGTACTTTGCAGATGTAAGTCAGGATCATCTAAGGCTAGACTCTAACATAATATTTGACGTCATTATACCTATGATGAAAGCTAGTCCCAAAATTTTCATCCCCGTGTCAATTGCCAACATTTGTAACTAACACAATTGCACACTGTCGTACTACAAGGCATGGGTCACAAAACAAAAGACTATGGATAAATTGCATCACGACTGAGATAGGTCGTATAACAATTTGTGGCAAAGGTGTCAGGTACTGGATGGGTACATACCAAGTTTTATAATTGATTTGGAAATGCACCCAATGTACTTTCGCAATCGTCTGGTCTTTGAAAAAAGAGTAATATACCGATTTTTTTAGACCTTCGATCAATGCAGGCAAGTTTTTTGACACTGCATGCCTTTAGTACAAATTGATGGCACCTGGCTAAACAAGAGGTATGAGCATCGGTTGTTGATAGGCATTGCCCAGGATAGTAATTGGAGGATTCTACCGATAGCGTTTGTAATAACTCTAAGAGAAAAGACATATGATTGAGATTTCTTCCTCAGCTAATTGCATCGTCATGTTTGCCAGTAACCCGACATATGTATTATCTCCGATAGAGGACCCAGAATCTTAGTCGTTATTGAACAACATAATAGCCTTTGGGATCGCACAAAACGTAGGTATTGTATACGACATGTTGGCTCTAACTACCACTTAAAATGGCCTTTGAAAAGTGAGCGAGATCAATGCATTAACATTAATACGTAGTTGTCACTATTTCCACAATCATGCTATACCATATTTCGTTCATTGTTTGCATTCATGGGTATACTTTTCTCAACAGGGTACGAGTTTGTCCAACATCGTTTCCATGAAATGTTGGATAACTTGTACGCCATCAACAGCACCGGTGCGAACTACCTCACTTACATACCCTTCGAATAATGGACACAATCGTATGACAGGGGTCTACATTACGGGCACATGACAACGAACCTACCGAAATGCATCAAATTCGTATTGAAGGGGACGCATCATTTGTCAATAACCTCGGTTGTCAA
The DNA here is from genome assembly GCF_007990345.1 of Gossypium hirsutum. NCBI lineage: Eukaryota > Viridiplantae > Streptophyta > Magnoliopsida > Malvales > Malvaceae > Gossypium > Gossypium hirsutum. Next base: position 56,712,722 of record NC_053442.1, read on the forward strand.
AGAAACTTACTTTTGCTTGGTAGCCTTATTTCCAAAGTGGGCTGAGGCATATGTTGGACAAATAGTGGGAGGTAACATTTAATGTGAGGATGTCATGAAAGAAATTAGACGAAATGCAGAGAGAGAAAACACTATGTATATAATGTGTCACTCGCGTCCAAACCTGAGATTTCGGGTCACGGAGTACGCTAACTCGACCAAGACATGTCAGGGGTAGCAAACTGTGTTGACCTACTAGAAAGGACCTACGATTGTAGGAGATTCCAAACACTTCGATTCCCATGTGCCCATGTAATTGTTGCATGTGTGAATGCATGAATAGAGTACATGTCTTATATTAACGATGTGTACAAACTAAAATGTATGCACAGAGTATGGATATCTGAATTCCCATCCATCCCATGTGAGGGTATGCAGCCGCCAGTTTCCAGCGCCCCATTCAAATTGGCACCAAATATCAACTTGGGTCGCCTCCCAAAAGGTCGTCCGAATTCTACTTGGAGACGCACAAATATGAATGTTCGAGAGAGGGACAATCAATAAAGGTTATGTGGCTATTGAGAACTCAGGGCATACGAAGAAAACATGTCAACATTTGAAGGATACATTGAGGCCTCAATGTTGCTAACATTTTTTTTTGTACATAAATTGATTACAATACTTATTTTTTTTGTACAAAATCTGTTATTTTTTTATATTCTAGTTGTATTTGCCACGGTCTACTAACATTCATATAGTGGGAAAATTGCCACTTTAAGCCCTACTTTAAGTACCAATTAAAAATTCTCTAGCGATTGAACTTTTACTATTTTTACAATTTAATCCATGTACATTAATTAATCACTAATTCGATAAAAGTACCTACCCAAAGTTTAATTTGCCTACTATATAACTCCGTAAACATTTAATAAAAAAATTTACTACAATTTATGAAAACGGGGTCTTGAAATCACGTTTTGCGACACCACTAACTTTCGAACCGTTACATGTTTCATATAAAATATTATATATGGAAAATTATGTACAATATATTAGAATTTAACAAAGATAATTATGAGTTGCAACATAAATATAAAAAAATTGATCATATTTTATTGATATCAATTATAATTACATCACAAAAAGTAAATGAAAAATATATCATCGGCGTCGTAAAATCCAACTCATTACCAATAGAAAATATATCATATTTTATTGATATCAATTAAAAAAAATTTAAAATTAACTTAATTGAAAATAAAGAAATTTAAAATTTTTCCTTACCATTACCGATTGAGTGACGTAAATGTGCTTGTCATCGAAACAAATCAGAGAACTTGTCATTTATGAAAATTTAATCGAAATAAATAATCTATGAAATAATAAAATAAAACTATAAAATTTTTAAACAAATGTATTGAAAATTTTCGAACAAAACTTGAGAAAATTAAAAGTTTAGAGAGAATAGAAAAAATTAAATTTGAGTGAAAAGAATGAAAAATTGTCTGATATTTAAAAAAAGAAAAAATCGTTGGGACTTAAAAAATTTTACCGCTGGCTCGTTTAAATTCTGATTGTTGGAGGAAAGCCCAAAATTCATTAAAAGAAAAAAATTAAAATTTTCCTGACTCCCAAGTCCCATTTTTGATTTCCCAAAAGATCAAAACTTAAAATTTCCCCAACAGCCCCCTAGCCCTTGACTCTCAAACTGTCCCAATCATTGTCTAGCACCGGTCGACCATCAATTGTCAACCACCGACCACCGACCACCGGCCTCCAATTTCTCGTTTAACAGGTTTTTTTTTTCTCATTTGACCATTTATGTGCATTCTTGTGACCTTGTTTCTATTTTTTTTTTTGTTTTTTTAGTTTTATTACTTGTAAAATGTAAACTCATTCATGATTTTTTTAGTTTGAATTATTATTTAACTATATATTGTTACTTCAAAATGAATAAATGTAAAATAAATTAAATTTTTTATTTGATTTTATTTTTTTTATGAATTAGATATTCGACATAATATTAAAAATATTAAATTTAATTTTTTTATAGATTCAAAAATCCGAAAAATATTACTATTTAATTCAGATTTAAATTTTAATAATAAAAATAAAATATTTTACGAATAATTGGTATATTCAAATTTTAAAATAAAGTTACGGATTCGAATAACCTCAAACTTACATATATCCAACCTGGTGCGCCTATGCATTATTGGCTCTTGTCTTGGAGTGAACTGCCAAAGATAAAAAGACCCCACACCTAGCAACGCAATGTTTTTCCACCCAGACAAAAATCTTCACAGTGCTAACATGTGCCCCAAAGAATGAAATTATTGTACCCCAAAATGCCATGAAACTCTGTACAATTAAGGTGGTGGGTTTCATTCTGATTAAAGTGGTGGAGAGAAAATTCAATTTTGTGCGTTTTCTTAAATTCAATCAAACACACATGTCTTCGATTTCTTCTGCTCATCAGCTCTGGAGCCTCCTCCAAGCACTTAATCAGTAAAATTAAAAAAAAAAGAAAAAATGATTCTCATGGAACTGATTTAGGATAATTTTTCATTGCATTTAGAGTTTTTCAATGCAAGAGCAACTAAGAATATTTGATTTTTGGATTAAAACTATAATACAAAAAGTTGAAATTTAGGTGATTTTAATTTTTGTACTTGAAGGTAAAAATGATCAAAATACCCTTATTTATATTAATTATTTAAAATGTATATAGAAATTATATTAATCAATATTTTATGTATTTAAAATTTATATTAATTACTGAAAATAGTACTTAAAATTTATTTTATTAAAATTTATATTAATTACTGAAAATAGTACTTAAAATTTACTTTATTTATTATTCTATTAAATTATTTAAATATCATGTAATTTAATTAATTTTTAACTTTGCTTAAAAAAAACATTTTAACATTCAATAACAAATTCTAACAACTATGAACAAATCATATTTTTTCTATCACTTTTATGAAAAGCAATTTTTGAAAAAATCCTTTCCAACTGCTTCTTCACCTATCAAATCCCGCCAGATCCCACCCATCCCCACGTCAAAATTACTATCATTCCGTAAAAAAAAAAAAAAAAAAAAAAAACTTAACCAATCAAACGATGTCTAAAAAAAGTCAAAATTCCTTATATATATTAGAAAATTCCATAAATATAAATGCCAAAAAATCTTTAAAATTCTAAAAAATCATAAAAAAAACTAAAAATCAATTCTAAAAAAATAAAAAAAAAGACTTGGAAAATTTTCTTAATATATCATTTTCTTTTATAGTGTTCTCTAGACATTATAAAAAAACTATAAAATTACAAAAATATAAATGTTTGAAATGAAACTGGATAAATAGATGTTTAGATTTATCTTAATCGGAAGACTCATTCTAGATGAGATTATTTTACCAATTATATATATTTTAAATTTCAAAAAACATATTTTCAAAATAAAATTTCAATTTTTAGATTTTTTTTATTAAAATTTTGATGGGATAAACTTAAATAAGTTTTTGTTTAGGTCTCTGAACGTGCACTTTTAATAATTTATTATGTTTTTATTTTAAAAATACAGAAATTTAGCATATTCAATTTTTTATTTCTTTTTTTTGGATATTTATGTATTTTTATATTTTTTATAATTTTATGATTTTTAAAGAAATTTAGGATATATTTAGAATTTTTAAGGCTTTTTGACACATGGCATTATTGGATTAGTTGAGACAATTCCTTATTATAATTGTAAAATGGGATTACGGGATAAACGAAATAGTAATATAAGAACCAAATGTTGGAAGATTGAGTTAGGAAAACACATCAAATAATATGTTTAAGAGAAAACCAGAGTTTTAAAATTTTTTTCAAAACAATAATTTAGTTGTGTTATCTACAGTAATAAACACTTAATCAAAATTCGTACTGTTTGATTCGTCTATGATGAACATTTCAACCGAGTGGTCTTCTCCGCTATCCTCAAGCTCACATCTGCTGAGTGTGGGCTCGCTTTGAATTAGAAAACTTTTTCATAAAATTATCAGTGGAGCAATTTCGCTATTTCTCTAAACTTTTGGGGTTAAGTTGTAAATAACAAAAACTGTCTCTATAAAATTTCTAGAATAATTTCTTTAGAGAATATTCTCCCTACAACTTTTCTTGAATTCAAGTGTATGAGAACAATGACCCATGCTCTCTTTATATAGGGAGAGTTTAAAAAGAGTTCAACTAGGATTATAATTAATCACATTAATATTAAATTAATAAAATATTATCTAGATAAATATTAAATTAAATTAAATATCTTATATTAATATTAAATTAATAAAATAATATCTACATAAATATTACATTTAAGTTTAATATTAATTCATTAAAAAATATTATCTTTGAAAAAAACTAATTTGAAATCAAGTTACTTGGTAGAGTCCTATTAGGAGTCTAATTTTTCCACTGCTCTACCATCCGTCGGCTGCTGGATCGTCATCATCACAGTCACTGTGCCTGGCAGTGCCATCAACCGGTTCGGCCTGAGCTAATGACAGCCTGACTAGTCCGATCCAGCCATCGGTTGGACCATCGATCCAATTTCATATTCAATGTCCGGTTCAACCAGTTTTTAGATTTCAGTTTCGGGTTTTGGTTCTTGGGTTCAACTAGGGCAATTGTCTAACTTGAAAATTAATTTCCCAAAATATCATATTTATTTTAATTAATTTGATTAATTTAATTTTACTTGATCAAAATTAATTTTTTTTAAAAATCACTAAGATTTTCCAAATTATTTTTTCAAGAAAATTCTTTAATCAAACTCTCTAGTTGAACAATTCTCACGACCACCTAATTTAATTCCACATCGAATAAATCGACCCAATTAAATTATTTTCAAAGTCATAAAATTTTCTTCTGATTCAAATGTAGTCTGATCGAGCTTTTGTTGAGCTAGTGGAGGGACCAATCGAACATATACAATTAGGCTTGAGTATTTACAATTATGTCTAGAAGAATTGTTTCGATAATTCTCAATTTACTTAATCATGGAGTCAATCCACAATAAGTAGCGTGATTGAACACTTCTTATTGTATACTCTTTACAAAAGCAATTCATCCATCTGTTTTGTCCAATGACCTTGTCATGTGTGTGTTACTCTCATATGGTATCTTTGATTCCTTTGAGTTAAATCCATTCACCCAATATAATCCTATTTCATCTCATTGTCACCTTTGTGTCTTCTTAATGATTAACATGATCACTGTCAACTAATGACTGTGATAAATTGCTCCTTCGAGAACTAGTAACCTATGGTCACGTTCCATATTTAACAATCCAAACAACGTCAATGATAGGATATCGTTAACTCTTTAATCGAACTATGAATTCCATTGTTGCTAGTAAAGCCATGCCATACACAAGTCATGTACCCAACATACTGGCTATTGACTCGATCATCTTTAGAGCATAAGCCTTCACTTATATTAAAACACATGAGTTACATACACATGGTTAGTGAATAACTTAGTGTAACACCTCTCACCCAATCTAATCGTCGGTTTCGAGTTACGGGATGCTATAATTGTTGTCGGAGCATATAAAGACAATTAACATTTAATATAACATAATTCATACAATCATAGTCAATTCGGTTCAATAACCATCTAATACAATCTTTCTCAAGTTTAAAACGATCTTGTGTATGCTTTAGGTTCAACTTGGAATTTACTAAGAACTAATTTGCAACATTTTCAAAATTTGTAACCAAGTATATTATAAATAAACTCTCTAAATGTTTAATCATGACATGAACACTTAGACATTATGATATACAATTAAAATTTGAACCTTAGTTGAATCTATGAAATCTCTTTTAAGGATTTGGGCACAAAATATGACCAAATTATAAGGTTTCAAAGTTTCAGAACAAGTATCAATAACCCTATTAGGTACTGATACCATTTTGATCTTCGAATTTTTATTAAATTAATTTAAAATCTTAAGGTATCGATACTTAGATCAAATTACCGATACTTCCTTATAGAGGTACCAATACCTTACCTTAGTATCGATACCAAACTGACATTTTGTTTGTTCGAAAAATTCAAGGAAATGATCAAGTACCAATACCCTATCTCAAGGTATCGATACTTCAGTACCAAAATGGTAACAAAACATCCACTTTATGCCCAAATCCATTTTGTATTGAAAGGGTGCTTTAAACACATATCAAACCTGCATAAACCACTCCAATATACACACCAACCTATCACTTAACATATACCAAGATCATACAAATCACTTGCCTTTATTTGGCACCAAAATTTCTTCAACATTTTAGTATAAGCATAACTTACCTACCATATTTTTAGTCATTCACAATCATATAAAATATAATGCCAATTTCATAATCAATTCATACCAACACCTTAGTCATGCTCTATGATTATGAAATTTTTCATACAATTAATACATGTAACATTTAGCAATCTACCATCTTGTTCATATATCATATAGGCCTTACCAATCCATAAATCAACATTCATCAAGATTCGACCAAGATTACCTAAAAAATAACACTTATATTAGCCCTATATACATGCTATATATCTGAGATTAAAACAAGCAAAAAATCTACCAAATCAATGGTAGGATAGTGTGAGCTTCGAGGTGATCCAACTGGCACATTTTGTGACCAATAATCTACAAGGAAAAAGGGAGACAACATGTAAGCATTTTGAATTCTTAGTAAGTTCATATGAAAAATTACTTACCTTGATTTTACAACAATGTATTAATTGAAACATATTAGCATTGAACATGACATCCTTCGGCATCCTCAACATTCATATACATCTCAGCAAAACAACCAATAGGTTAGTTGTTTACACATCAGGTACTTACAATGCAAATCACCTATACATACTCAAAAATTCAATATAACATAATATATGTCATCCCAATCGTACTCATTTCATGAACATATAATTCAAATCCTATTCATGCCACATTCCAATCATACTCATTTTGCTACATAAAAAACTTTATTGAAATTCACATATATCAACCATTACATTTTTGTTAATATCACTTTCATTTTTTTCTTTCATCTATAGAACTGAAATAAATTGAACTCGGATACACGAGATTGATTTGAGGATCTACAACATATGCTGCTAACACTAGCTTCAGAGAATCCGCAACATATGTTGGATCTCAAGTCATCGAATTAATCCTTGATTACAACACCTGTTTTCCTTTTAAAACCATAATGACATGTCATTCATATTCCAATCGATTACTGAGTTCACACAGCTTTAATTACCATTTCCGTATCAATTCAATCTCTCTAAAACAATTTATACATATCGTATAATTCATATAATCAGTTCTTTACCATTCTATAACCTCATTCTTTATGCATTTTTGGGTGATTATTAAATGTTAATTGTGAATTTTATACTCCTAATACTTTAAATTTATGTTTTAATACTTAATAGAGCACTTGGGAGCAAAAGAAGAAAAAAATGAGTAAACACTAAAAAATCACGCGAGTTGGGAGAATTGAGAGAGTTGAGCTGTCATTTTAAGAATCGTGAACTTCGAAAAATTAAACTTTAGAAAATTGAGATTTTTAGATTTTTTGGGCATTCTAAGGCTTATATATGACAAAAATAAGAAGATAGGAGTGAACCGTTAAAGAATATTCAAGAAAATAACTCGAAAAGCACCATTGAAACCGACTTTGTAGCAGATTTCCGTGAAGATTTAATATTCCTATTTGATTTCTTAGGAAGTTTTCATGAGTTTATTTATTTCTTTCAGTTATATTATCTTTTAGATGTTTCTATTTTCAAGCATGAACTAATTTTCTAAATATCTTGGGGAGATGAACCCTATAATAGATTCTGTCATTTGATTTTTATTTTAAGCAATAAATACTTAGTTTCTTGCTCTAAATTATGTGTGCTTAATTTTTGGTTTAATATTTCTAGATTATTGTTCCAAGTTTGATTTGCTTAAATTGGAAGTTGAATAGACCTTGTTTAAGATTAGGTCTTGCATAATTGAGTGGAGTTGCGTGCAATCTTAGAAATAGGATGACATAAATCTAGCAGATTAGAGTCAAATCTAATAGGGGAATCCATAACATGAGTTAATGCGATAATAGGGGTTTTAATTAGTAAGAAATTTCAATTAATCAACCTAGAGTCAGTTGGTCTTATGCTTGGAAGAGATATTAGCATAATTTAGGGATTTCTACTAATCAAGATACTAAGTAAAGAAATTGTGTAATTTAGATTGATTGTGACAGATAAAATCTAGATGACTTCTTTCTTGGGTATTGTTTCACTTCTTGGTTGTTAATCGGTTATTTTCCTGATTTGTTCTTTTTCGTGTTCGTTAGTTAATTAAATTAGTTAGTTTTAGTTTTAAAATCAATCACTCAAATTGTTTGGTTAAATAATAGAAAGATGATAATTACTAGTACTTTTAATATTCATGGGAACGATATCTTTACTCACCGTAGTTATACTATTAATTGATAGGTGCACTTTCCTTACTCAAATTTTTAGTTAGTTTCACGACGCATCATATCAACTCATTGTTGCCATATTATTCTTACTTTACAGTTTAGTCCTTCAGATGCCAAAATCACTAAAATTACACTTGTATATAAATTAATAATTATAAATACACAATTCAAGCATAATAAGAGAATACAGTAAATCTCATATGAACTTACCTAAAAATAATAATGACACAAAGTCGGAGACTAATATGCATTTTTCCTTTTTCTTCAATTATCTTTTGGTTGATTTAAATTCTGATTTATAATAATTCGTTACAATTTCTTTATTCCAATTATCTTATAACATCCTATTATAGGAATATGACAGATAAATTTCTTTTTTCAAATGTTCCCTAAATTTTTACATTTTATTCAATTTAGTCCCTAAAACAAAAATCAACAAATTTCACTTTACAAACTAGTCATTTTTCGTATCTAAGCTTCAAATATAACCAAAAAACATCAAAAAATCAAGAAATCATTAATGTATACTTTTTAAAAATTTAAAAGTTTCACAAATTGATCTACGGATTAGCTAAATCAAGCTCCCGGGACTTTAAAAACATACAAATTACAAGAAAAAGAACTAAATTAAACTTACTAATTGAGGGAATTAATCTTGGATGAACTTTGAGCTTCAAAAATAGTTTCATTTGTTTCTTTTTTTTCCTTGAAAATGGTGTGGAGAAGGAAAATAAAGATGATGGCTTCCATTATTCTTTTGTTTTAAACTTATTTTATTCTTTAATTTAAAATTTAAAATTTTAATTTTATTAATTCATTCCACCAAACCATCCACTATTATTAAAAATGGCCTAATTTCTACATTAACCCTTGGTTAAATATTATTTAACCCTTTTAACTTATAAAAATCAATAGCGATTAATTTTTACCATGTTTACGATTAATCCTTTTACCTTAATTAATCACAAATTCGGTAAAATTTCCTATCAAGAATTTAATTCCTATGTAATAACTCCATAAATATTTATTAAAAATATTTACAAGTTTGGTTTATGGAAATGAGGTCTCGATACCTCATTTTCTAGCACCATTGACTTTAAGGTCAAAACACTTGTACCTTAACTAACTATCTAATTAACAAATTTGTCAGACCAAAATTCAATATAATACTATAATTGACTCATAAATAATATTAATTAATATTTACGAACTCAATCATTGGATAACAAGGTTTGGAAACCACCTTTTCTGGTACCACTGAAAAACTAGTTGTTACACTCATGATTTAGGTAAGTCACACCATGAATGTCACAAGTAAATTAATTCACAAACGTATTTAGGATTAATTCAACTTGGGTCCAGTCTAATGTATCATTCTTCTAATGAGTACATCTATGTCTCTACCAGTGGAGTCAACTGCTCCTATAGCCAAGACTAGTCATCTCTTCAATTGGAATTGTAAAAGGCATAATAATCCTTCTAAGTATTTGAATCAAATGTTCATTTTGATTCTTTTACGAGATTACGAACTCATTTAGATTATCTACTGAAGTAGCCTTTATCGCAATGTAAACGTTCTTACAGTGCCACTTATCACCAGGTCGAACTTAGACAATCAATGAGCTAATATTTGCTTGTCACAATTTCGCTATGTATGTAAAATATGAAAGACAGAAACATAAAAGATATAATAGTGAAATGTGAAATTAACTTACCTATTTATTCATCGTTTAGATACATAGAAAACAGTTACACGTTTACTACAAAATGGGAACATTTCCTAACAATCTCCCACTTGCCCTAGTATCTTCAGAAGATACTTTCACCACATTTATTATTCCTTCAACTACTGCCTCTTGTATCAAGTGATACTTCCGGTCAATGTGTTTAGTCCTCTTATGACTTCTCATTTTCTTGGTATTAGCTATTGCAACACTATTATCAAAATACAATGTTATAGCTTTTTCCATACTAGGAAGGACTTCAAGATCGGTTAAGAACTTTTGAATTCATATCGCTTCTTTCGTTGCCTTAGAAGCAACCACATATTCAGCCTCCATAGTAGAGCCAGGAGTGCAAGTTTGCTTTATACTTTTTTATACTATAGCTCCACAGCCTAGGACAAATACACTTCCCGATGTTGATTTCTTTGCATCTTTACAGGTTTGAAAGTTTGAGTTTGTGTATCCAATAGGTGTTAGGTTCTCCTCAGAATACACAAGCATGTAATCCCTGGTTCTTTTAAGATGCCTTAATATATGCTTTACAACTTGCCAATGCCTGAGACCAAAATTCGCCTGATATCGACTAACCATTCCCACTGTGAAACAAATATCTTGACGTGTGCAAAGCAGCACATACATAATGCTTCCAACTGCTAAAGCATATGGAACCTTATATGCTATTTTTCTTCTACTATCTTAGGACAGTCATCTAAAGAAAAATGAAAACCTAATGTAGTCATCTAAAGAAAAATGAACACCTAATGTAGTCAATTGAGTGCCTGACTTCGCATCGATCATTGCAAACTGTTCCAGTACCTTATCGATGTATGAAGCTTGTGATAAAACTACCATTTTATTTTTTCTATCCCTAAGGATTCGAATTTCAAGAATATAACTAGCTTCACCCAAGTAGTTAATGCTAAACTGTTGAGTTAACCACAGTTTAATTGATAATGATTCTCTTATATCGTTTTTGATAAGTAGAATATTATCGACATAAAGAATGAGAAAGACCTTCTTTTTATCTTTTATACACTTATAAACACAAAGTTCATCAACATTTTCCTCAAAACAAAAAATCTTGATCATTTGATCAAATTTTTTATTCTATGAGTGGGATGCCTGCTTAAGTCCATAAATGAATCTTAGCAATTTGCAAACTTTCTGCTCCTTTCCTTTGACAATCATAGCCAGTGGGTTGAGCCATATAAATGGTCTCATCAAGGTAGCAATTTAAGAATGTAATCTTGACATTCATTTGCCAAATCTCATAATCGATAGTAGCTGCAATGGATAATAGTATACGAATAGACTTCAGCATGGCTACCGGAAAGAAGGTCTCATCGTAATTGATGCATTCTTTCTATGTGTAGCCTTTCCCTACAAGTCTAGTTCTATAAGTTTCCACTTTCCCTTTCACATTTCTCTTCTTCTGGTAGATCCACTTACACCCAATTGGTTTAATTCCAGCTGATAAGTCTACAAGTTCCCATACCGTATTGGATTTCATAGAATCCATCAAAGCATCTGTGGTGTAACACGCCTAATTGTCTCCGTCGTTGGATTACGGCTACGAAGTATTACTGCACATATAAAAACAATCAACATCAATAAACCATTCAAATTCAAATTCCATTCACGACATAATTACATTTATAAGCCTTAAATCGAGTTTACGGGGCCATAAAATAGTTTTGAAATAATCATAGACTAATTTGAAACAAAAAATAAAATTATAAAAAAATTAAAAATTTTAGAAATAGAGGTTACATGGTCGTGTGACAAAGCCCAGACCATGTACAATTCGAAGTAAGGGTCACATGGCCGTGTCGCAACCAGGGTGCCCGCCCGTGTACAAATCGAAATAAGGTCACACGGCTGTGCCGCAAGTCGTGTCCTAGACTATGTGAGTATTTGAAATAAGGTCACACGACCGTGTCTACAGACCGTGTGATAGCCCGTGTCCCAGGTTGTGTGTACCTAAAATAGCTTCCAAAATTAGGCAAAATTAAACCAATTCCTTAGGTGCCAAACCAAACCAAAAACAATCATATACCTTCAAAATACATTCAAATAAACTTAAAACATACCAAAAGATACAAACTAAGTGCCTAACCAGTGTCCCCTTAATGTCATCGCAATTTATACACCAACCAATTCACATTCAAAGCTCACAAATACTTACTTTAAACACACACCAAACTTACAATTCATTCATATCATTCATGTCCACTTTTATAATAATCTAGTAATTCACAAGTAACATAAACCAAAATGACCAAAATGCATACATATAAACATTTACAATCCTAATGCCAAAGGTATATATACAAGGGAGCCAAAATCAAGTTTACACAACATCATTCAAGTATAAAATGCATCACAAGTGATAAGTATTCAAACATATACAGAACACCTATTACATGCCATATAACCTAAAGATAAACTTGTCAAAATATACAGATAGATCTCTGGATAGTGTGATCTTCAGGTTGATTCGATCACCTAATTCCACAAAACGATCTCTATAGAGAAACAAAAAAATGACACGAGTAAGCTTCTACTAGCTTAGTAAGTTCAACGGTTAAAATGATAAAACTTATCGAATAAACTTGGCAATTATATTAACTAGATTAACAATCAATAAATCCTGCCAACCACAGTCATTCAACAAGTGAGTTTATACATATGAGTATACGAGTTTCATAATATATATTCAACCACATGAGATCATTCAATGTCAAGTCACGATAATAATGGAAAGTTATACAGTCTATTATACAATTTAGTAGCAAGTCATTTATCACTGGAAAGTTGCCCGATGAACGATATAATAGATACAAGTAGCGGTTATCCACTTGAAACACACTAGAAAGCTCAAACGAACCAATCCAACCCAAAACATGCCTTGGCACCAAGTGCCTAGCCTGTAGGGTATCATCCCTCCGAAAACACGCTTGAGCACCAAGTGCCAAGCCCGAAGGCTTTACATCCGCCCTCGGTAACATGCCAAAATCACTGTAAATATAACACGATAGTCCACAACAAATGCTGGACATCAGTATATTCAGTAGACAGTAACAAGTCAATAATCATCAACTCATCACAAGCCAATACCATACCACAAGCAATATAACCTATTGAAAGGCCAATTGTACTCTATCCTACGTTCATCTGGGGCAAAATATATCATTATTTAACAACATTCAAAACAATTTTTTACTCAATTAATAACATTTTATAACAAACCAATTTCACAATCAATATAACATTTCAAATTAAACTAAACTAAACCGAACGAACTTACCAGGGCTAAATTGCAGAGATAACAAAAGTTTCAGGGACTAATCGGTAACTTTTTCTTTTTCTCAATTGTTTACTAGTTCTTGATCTATAAAGTAAGTTATTTTAATTTATTAGCTTCAAATTTATATAATATTCCATTTAATACATATAACTTCCTATTTACAATTTTTCACATTTTCCCTAAATTTTTAAATTTGATTTAATTTGATCCTTAAGACCAAAACAAGATTATTTTCACAATTAATCCCTATACCCAATGAACTGAATTCAATTGCACCCAAGTAAAGTCCACACATGCTGTAATTTTCTAAGAAAACCATGCCTATTTTCACTTAATTTCAATTTAATCCCTAAACACGAAAACTAATCAAAATCACTTCACAAATTAGTACAAACTCAACATCTATCTTTAAACCAAAACATTAGCATCAAAAGCATTAATGGAAAACTTTACAAACTTTGACATTATTTTAAAATAGTCTCAATTGTTTACTAGTTCTTGATCTATAAAGTAAGTTATTTTAATTTATTAGCTTCAAATTTATATAATATTCCATTTAATACATATAACTTCCTATTTACAATTTTTCACATTTTCCCTAAATTTTTAAATTTGATTTAATTTGATCCTTAAGACCAAAACAAGATTATTTTCACAATTAATCCCTATACCCAATGAACTGAATTCAATTGCACCCAAGTAAAGTCCACACATGCTGTAATTTTCTAAGAAAACCATGCCTATTTTCACTTAATTTCAATTTAATCCCTAAACACGAAAACTAATCAAAATCACTTCACAAATTAGTACAAACTCAACATCTATCTTTAAACCAAAACATTAGCATCAAAAGCATTAATGGAAAACTTTACAAACTTTGACATTATTTTAAAATAGTCTCTGGGATAGCTAGATTAAGTTACAACAATACCGAAATCATAAAATTTATGAGAAATCGGTAAAAATAACACTTACATGCATAGATATCAAATGGCTGAGTATTCAAGCTACATCCATGGCTATTCTCTTCTCCAATTTCGAAAAGACTAAAGTAAAGATGATAGTTTCTTTATTTTTAAGTTTTAAATGTTTTGATTACCTAATTACTTATTTACCCTTATAATATAACTTAGCCCATATTTTTCCACTAACTTTCTTTATGGTTTTTTTAACATAAAAGTCCATCCACTCATATTTCAATAACCATTTAACACATTTAACTAATAGAAACTAACTTTTAAGCTTTTACTTTTTAGTCCTTTTTACTTAATTAACCAACCAAACGTGAAAGCTTTGAAAGTTTATAAACCAACCAAACGAAAGTACACCATACGATCAATATCAATTGTGAATTCCATAGATTGATCACTTGAAATCTGTTCTCGTTTAGTTAATAAAGTCAGCTCATTATTTTGTAACTCTTGAATTCGCTGAGGAGATAATGGTCTAGCTTTTAATTCTGCTAAAATAGAACCATCAACATTCAAAGTCAATTGATCATTTAACGGTCTAAAGGCAAATAATGATTTTCAACTTAGCGTATCTACAACCACATTAGTCATCATCCGATGATAATTAATAACTAGATCATAATCTTTCAACAATTTGAGCCATTGTTGCTGCATGAGGTTTAAATATTTTCAAGTCAATAAATATTTTAGGCTTTTTGTTATCAGTAAATATATGACATTTTTCACCATACAAATAATGTCGTCAAATCTTCAGAGCAAAAACAGTTGCGGCCAATTTTAGATCGTGAGTCAGGTAATTCCTCTCGTGTGGTTTTAACTGTTGAAAAGCGTATACTATAACTTTTCCAGCTTGCATCAACACACAACTCAATCCACTGAGTGATGCATCACTGTAAACAACATATTTTTTTACAGATTCAGGCTGAGTCAATACTGGAGCTTCTGTTAATAGTGACTTTAGTTGATCGAAACTCTGCTGGCACTTATCTAACCAACCATAATCAATATTTTTTTGTAACAACTTGGTCATTGGTAAAGCAATTGTTGAGAAATTCTTAACAAATCGATGATAATAACCAGCTAAGCCTCAAAAACTACATACTTCTGAAACATTCTTTGGAGCTTTATAATTAACAATTACAAAAATTTTTCTTGGATCAATACGAATTCCATCCATAGAAATCACGTGACCAAGAAATCCAACCTCTCTGAGCCAGAACTCATATTTACTTAATTTTGCGTACAATTGTTTCTCCCGTAAAATTTGTAAAATGTTGAGCATGTTCGAATTTTATTTTAGAATAGATTAGTATATCATCAATAAACACAACCACAAATCTATCCAAGTGAGGTTGAAAAGCTCGATTCATCAGATCCATAAAAGCAACAGTGGCATTGGTTAATTCGAACGACATCATCAGAAGTTTTCGGCACGTCGACATCTTTAACTCACAATTGATAATAACCCGATCTGAGATCTATTTTCGAGAACACTGTTGTACCTTTCAACTAATCAAAAAAATATTGATACGAGGTAACGTATATTTATTCTTTATCGTAACTTTATTCAATTGTCTGTAGTTAATACACAATCTTATTGACTCGTCTTTATTTTTCACGAACAACACAGGTGAACCTCAAGGAGATACACTCGGTTGAATAAAACCTTTGTCTAATAACATTTGCAACTGTGCTTTAAGTTCTTTTAACTCAGCGAGTGCCATTTGATACAACACAATGGATATTGGAGCAGTCCTAGGCATCAAATCAATCACAAAATCAACTACACATTTTTTAGGTAATCCCGGTAACTCTTTAGGGAACACACCAGTAAACTCATTTACAATCGGTACTTGATCAAACTTTGATTCTGGTTCTCGAGTATCCAATATATAATCCAAAAATGCCTTACAACCTTTACGAATCATTTTATGTGCCGAAATAGTTGAAATAACTCTGTTAACATTGTTTGATCTATCTAACTCTATTGTAATCATCTCACCTATCTAACATATCAGATCTATTTGTTTCGATCTACAGTTCACCACATCATCATGTAATGTCAACCAATCCATTTCGAAAATGATATCGAATTCGCGAAAGGGTAACAACATTAAATCAGTAGGAAAGTCACATCCCTGAATTTTCAGTAGAGACTTACGACATATTAAGTTAACTATTACACTTTGACCTAGTGGATTAGTAACTTGAACATCAAACTAAGCTGACTCAATAGGTAAATTCTTATCCATTACTAATGCAATGCAAATATATGAATGAGTTGGCCCAGAGTCAACCAATGCATACACAGTAACATCAAAGAGATAGAATGTACCAGTACTAACACCAGGTGCAATAGCTTTTTTATTGGCTCGGATTGCGTATGCTCGCACAGGTGCTCTAGCGTCAGATCCGACAACTGTATCTTTGGTCCCATGGAATTTGCTCCAGTATTATTATTTTGACCAGAACGTCTACCTTTCTAAGGTATAAACACTTATTTATCGCCCTGCTCATCATTATCCCCTGCTATTCTAAGGCAATTTCATACAAAACGATCAGTCGAACCGCAATTGTAACAAGCACCCAATTTGGTCATGCATTCACTAGCATGAAGTTTTCCACAATGTTTACACATTGGTCTCAGAACATTACGAACACTTCCTACACTATCAGCCAGTTTAAACTAAGACTTCAAATCATGTTACCTCGATTTGTTTTTACTTGAAAACCTAAATAGTGAAATGACACAATTAAAATCTTCTTTTGTTTTCTTTGATGGTGGTGTAAAAAAAGACTTAGAGAAACTTCTTTTACCAAACTCCCGAACCCTCTTTTCTCGTTATTTTTTTTATTATAATCTTCGTCCATCTTTTGTGCCCAATTAGATAAAACGACAAACTCTCAGATTTTTGTCTCTCCAATTAGCATTTTAATTTCATAATTTAGTCCACCTTGAAAACGGATGCACATTTCCTCCTCGTTTGACACAATTTCACAAACATACTTACCGAGATGCAGAAATTCTCTCTCATATTTGACTACTAATTTGTTTCCCCACTTCAATTCAGGAAATTCTTTTTTTTTATCTAGGTATCATTTGCTGACATACATCTTTTTAAACTCAGATGTGAAGAAATCTCAGTTAACACTGTTTCTCAGTACCATTACTGTTAACGTTGACCACCAGCTGTAAGCTCCATCTTTAAGTAATGACACGACACATCTGAGATAATCACTAGGAGAATAGGCCATTTCATTGAAAACTCATTGAATATTTTCAAGCCAATACTTAGCCTTAGCTAGATCATCTTCTGTTTTACGTTGAGACTCGTTAGCACCACATTTTCTGATTTTATCAGTAGGTTGAATTGTTTCATTTTTTTGGGGAGGTGAAGATTCCATAGAAGGTACAACAGGGGGTGGAGGTTGTTGAGCCATAGGGTTGGTTCACAAAAATTTTGTGAACCATCGACCCGTTAAACCAAATAAAATAAGTTGTACTTCAGTTTTAGACATTTGTCGAATTGGTAAACTACGACTTACCTCATGTTCAGAAGTTAGAACATTGCTATTTACTTCCTCATTGTCAGCATGATTAGATTCTGCGAACATCTTTTAATCTATAAGAAAAATAGGGGTTAGATTAGATAAATTATTATCACACTATCGCAAGTTTATATGGCATGTAATTTCTTGAATTTAACATGCTATGTTCAGTCTAAAAAGTGACTAAACTGTAGCTCTGATACTACTAAATATAACACCTCTAACCTGTCTCTATCGTCAGATTAGGGTTACAGAGTATTACAACACATATAAACACAATTAACATCAATAAACCATTCAAATCCAAATTCCATTCATAGCATAATTACATTTATGAATATTAAATAGAGCTTACGGGACCTTAAAAATAGTTTGGAAATAATTAAGGACTAATTTCAAGCAAAACATAAAATTATAAAAAAATTTGAAAATTTTAGAAATAGGACTCGAACGATCGTGTGAGGGAGCCTAGACTATATGGCTCAGAAACATGGTCGTGTGGCCAAACTGTGTACAATTCAAAGTAAGGGTCACATGACTATGTCGCTGCTGGTTTGCCCGTCCGTGTACAAGTTGAAATAAGGTTACGCGGTTGTGTTACAAGCTGTGTCCCAGACTTTGTGAGTATTCCAAATAATGTCACACAGCCGTGTCTATAGATAGTGTAGCAACTTGTGACCGTATGTGTTATTCCAGCACCAAAATGAAAAAGACACAACCGTGCGAGGAGATCGTGTGCAACACACGGCCGTGTGACAGCCCATGTTTTAGGCCATGTGTATATAAAATAGCTTCCAAAACAAGGCAAAATTAAACCAATTCCTTAAGCGCCAAGCCAAACAAAAAAAAACATTCATATACCTTCAAAATACATTCAAACAAGCTTAAAAAATACCGAAACATACAACCTAAGTGCCTCACCAATGTGCCCTTAATGGCATTGCAATTTATACACCAACCAATTCACATTCAAAGCTCACAAATACTTATTTTAAACACACCCCAAACTTACAATTCATTCATATCATTCATGTCCACTTTTATCATAATCTAGTCATTCGCAAGTAATATAAACCAAAATGACCAAAACGCATACATATAAACATTTACAATCCTAATGCCAAAGGCATATATATAGGGGAGCCAAATTTAAGTTTAAACATCATTCAAGTATAAAATGCATCACAAGTTAAAAGTATCTGACTGCCTTCGGACGTACTAATGTCCAGAGTGTGAATACTGCAGTAAAAGATATATAAATAAGGCAGTATCTGCAAGTATACAGGTTCAATTGTAATATAGTCACAACAGAGTAACTGAGTACTCTGAGGGTCATACCGAAGGGAGGCTAATACTAGATTAATTTTAACCTAAACACTGAAAGATCTAATTAGTACTCTAAATTATTTATAGTACGAAAACATAAATAAAATAGATTTTTAGGATTTTTATAATAGTAAAATAATAACAAAGAAATAAACAACAAGAGATTGAAAAGAAGAATTAATCAAATATGATTATGGGTGATTAGCTTGCTTCAGTAATTCTCATCAACTGTCGCTTCGGGTTCCTTGTCAATCAACTAGTTGCTATCCCAGCATGATCTTCCAATCTTCCACTAAAATAATGAGTCAGTAAGGTTTACTTATCTTTCGACCTCACAAACCAGACTAACTTGGGGTAAGGTGTTCACGGATAGGCAATACCAATTTTGGTTTAATTCCCACCTTGATGACTTCCTAGGGTTGTCAGGCCTAGGGTTTAGGTTCTTCCTCTCCCAAATAGTTGATTCATTAAGTAAACCTATAAAATAGTTAGTAGATCTTACCTCTGTCGCATGTGAATATGTAATGTGAATATGCAAGTATACACGTCGAATCAAGTAATAAAGTGATAAGTGAGATCGTCTCCACAAGGTACGAAATAGGTAAAAATATGGTTGAGTTATTTTTATAAACTATACTAATTAGGCTTAGGGAAAAGTAAACAGAATAATGATTTGAGGTGAAGTACTAATGTATTAAATAAAAAAAATCAAATAATGAATACAATGATGTGGTAATTCTACGAGACAAAGTTAAGAGAGTTGATGCTGTTGAATGGGAAGGTTGGAATTACTTGGATTATATCTTAATAACATAATAATGTCATGGTAAAATCTTGACCAAATCACTGCCCAAAGTATAACTACTGCATTTTGCTTCTTTCAAGAGCTAGAATTAAAGCTATCATTCTAAGTCTTTGTATGTCTACAAGTCTTGAGAACAATACCCAACAATATTCTTCCTTATTCTGTATCGATCTTCTATGTCTAGAGTGCTACGAGTATTCGCTTGAGTACTCGCTCGTATTCTTCGATTATGATCCAACTTATTTAACCTTTTCAGAATTAAATAAAGTCTAAGAATATATCATGCATTCATCTATGTTTAGAGCTTGCGTGCATATATTTAAAATAATCCAAACCGAATAAAATAGTAAATCTACTCAAAATATCACCATGAAATGTATCAAGATAAACTAGTAATTGCAAACCAAATGAAATTAGCTCATAGGTTGGGATTTAAAATAAAAAATCAGAATAACATTGAACATCATCATTAATAGTTTAGAAATCACAGAAATCAATTAATAGAGTGAAGGTAGAACTGTAAGAAGCTTTCGCCACTCCAGCTTTCACTTTGATGTTGCTGAATTGTGAAAGACCCAAGGCTAATTGTTCGTCCCTTTCCTTGTGTCTCTGATCTCCTCTTAAGTTGCTACCCTCTCTCTTTTCTCTGAAACTTTTCACAAGATTTTCTAGAGAGAAATCTACTCTCTCAATCCCTCTTTTAAATCCTCGTGTAAAATCTCCGTGTGTAGAATTCTTTTCTCTTTCCTATTTTATAGGGTAGGTCCCCTCTCTTAGCACACACATTTTCTCTTTCTTTTTCAGGTGGATTTATCTGGTACACATCTAGCTGGCTGAGAGTAACAAGGATTAAGTGCTACGTCAGCATTTTCCTAGAATTGCCATGGTATTTGTGTTGGCAATTCATCTAACCTTTTGCCATGGCAATATTTCACTTCCTCAATTCTCTTCCTCTTTTTTGTCTATTTCTTCATCCTTCCTGCACCTACTACATACGATAATCAATTCCTTTCTTCCCAACAGTAAAAGTTGTGTGAAAGTCAATCTATACATGCCATAAATATATTGTGATAGTGTGATAATTTCTGACAATTTAAAATTTTATTTTATATAGTAAATGGATCCTGACCGAAGTGTAGCAGATGATGTTGAAAGTAACGCGCCGACTCCCGCATAAGGGACCACGCATGAAGAAAGTATACATGAGACACATAGTCAGGATGAGGCTCGAGAAGCCTTCCTTCGAATGATGAGTAATTGGTATACAGAATTTGTCCGTGCAAATCTGAATGTTCAACCTCCTCCACCCCCTCCTATTCCCCAACCGGTTCCCGCAACTCCACAAAATGTTGACTTGGCAAGATCAAGTAGGCCTCCCGTTGACAAAATCCGAAAGCATGGAGCTGAAGATTTCAGAGCTAATATAGATGATGACCCACAGAAGACAGAGTTTTGGCTTGAAAATTCCATTCGGGTATTTGATGAATTGTCTTGTACTCCTGAAGAATGTTTAAAGTGTGCAATATCTTTGTTAAAAGATTCAGCGTATCGTTGGTGGAAAACATTAGTATCCGTGGTTTCGAAAGAGAGGGTTACGTGGGAGTTCTTCCAGGATGAATTCAGAAAAAAATACATAAGCCAACGGTTCATCGATCAAAAGCGCAAGGAATTTCTAGAGTTGAAGCAGGGCCGAATGTCTGTGGCTGAATATGAAAGAGAGTTTGTTAGATTGAGTAAATATGCTCAAGAATGTGTACCCACCGAAGCTGCTATGTGTAAAAGGTTTGAAGATGGTTTAAATGAAGACATTAGAATATTTGTTGGGATGTTAGAACTGAAGGAATTTGTAGTATTGGTTGATCGAGCTTGTCAGGCTGAAAAATTGAATAAAGAAAAGAGAAAAGCTGCGATGGAGGCTCGAGATACAAGAAAGCGGCCTATGAATAAACCATTTCAAACTCAGTCAAAAAAGTCTAAAAAGATGAATCCTAGAGTGACTACTTCAATTGGATATCCACGTCGAGACCCGGGAAAATTGTATTTTGGTTCCGAAGCTCAGGCTACATCGGTATCAAGTGTGGGTAATATGAAGCCTAGTAGACCGGAGCGTCAGTATTGTGGAAGACAACATCCTGGTGAATGTTGGTTAATTAGCTGGGCTTGTTTTAGGTGTGGTTCTCGATAACATTATATTAAAGATTGCCCTGAGAATTTTGAAGAAGAAAAATTTCAGAATGTTAGATCGAGTGATACTGTTCGCAGAGGTAGACCGTCGAGAAAAACCGGAACTAGAGATAGCGATAAAAGTGGAATGAAGGGTACAGCTGCAAAATCAGAACCTCGAACACCTGCTAGAGCTTATGCCATACGAGCTCGTGAGGATGCATCATCTCCCGATGTGATTACTGGTACATTTTCTCTTTATGATATTGATGTTGTTGCTTTGATTGACCCTGGATCTACTTATTCATATGTATGTGTGAATTTAGTATCTAATAAAAATTTGCCTGTTGAAAACACTGAATTTGTGGTAAAAGTATCAAACCCTTTAGGCAAATATGTTTTAGTTGATAAGGTTTGCAAGGATTGTCCTTTGACAATTCAAGGTTACTGTTTCCCGGCTAATCTGATGCTCTTACCATTTGATGAATTCGATGTTATCTTGGGGATGGATTGGTTGATTTTGCATGATGCCAAGGTAAATTGTAGACAGAAAATCCTTGAATTGAAATGTGAAAATGGTGAAACTCTTCGGGTTGAAGCGGAGGAGCCGAATAAACTGCCTAGGGTGATTTCGCATATGTTTGCTCAGAAGTATATGAGAAAAGGATGTGAAGCTTATCTTGCTTACGTCTTGAATATTGGTATAACCGGGTCGAAGCTTGAATTAGTGCCGGTAGTTTGTGAATTTTCAGATGTATTTCCAGAGGAATTGCCTGGGTTACCTCCGATTAGAGAAGTTGAGTTTGCTATCGATTTGTTACCTGGTACTGCACCGATTTCTTTTGCTCCATATCGGATGGCTCCGACAGAATTGAAAGAATTAAAGGCTCAGTTGCAAGAATTGACGGATAAAGGATTTGTGAGACCGATTTTTTCTCCTTGGGATGCTCCTGTATTATTTGTAAAGAAGAAAGATGGTTCTATGAGACTTTGTATTGATTACCGTCAACTTAACAAAGTTACTATAAAGAATAAGTATCCCTTACCAAGAATTGATGATTTGTTCGACCAACTAAAAGGAGCAACAGTGTTTTCAAAGATTGATCTGAGGTCTGGTTACTATCAGTTGAGAGTTTGGGAGTCCGATGTGCTAAAGACCGCTTTCAGAACGAGGTATGGACATTATGAATTTCTGGTAATGCCTTTTGGGTTGATTAATGCTCCGGCTATTTTTATGGATTTAATGAACCGAAGTTTTCGGTAATATCTGGATAAGTTTGTGGTGGTGTTTATAGATGATATTTTAATTTATTCTCGGGATGAATCCGAGCATGCCGAACATTTGAGAACCGTGTTACAGATTCTGAGAGAGAAGAAATTGTATGCTAAATTCAGCAAAAGTGAGTTTTGGCTTCGTGAGGTCGGATTCTTGGGACATATAGTTTCAAGTGAAGGTATTCAGGTTGATCCAAGCAAAATTTCAGCAATTGTTGATTGGGAGCCACCAAAGAATGTCACTGAGGTTAGAAGCTTTCTGGGCTTAGCCGGGTATTACAGACAGTTTGTCAAGGGATTTTCGATGATTGCCTCTCCTATGACTAAGTTATTGCAGAAGAATGTCAAGTTTGAATGGACCGATGAATGTCAACAAAGTTTTAAGAAATTGAAGGCATTGTTGACTGAGGCGCCAGTATTGGTGCAACCTGAGTCAGGGAAGGAGTTTGTAATTTACAGTGATGCATCGTTGAATGGTCTTGGGTGTGTGTAATGCAAGGGGGCAAAGTAATAGCTTATGCTTCGAGACAGCTGAAACCGCATGAGAAGAATTATCCGACGCATGATTTAGAATTGGTTGCCATTGTTTTTGCTTTAAAAATTTGGCGTCATTATTTGTATGGTGAGAAATGTCGAATCTTCACTGATCATAAGAGATTGAAGTATTTAATGAATCAAAAAGACTTGAATTTACGGCAACGAAGATGGCTCGAACTAATTAAAGACTATGAGCTAGTGATTAATTATCACCCTAGGAAAGCTAATGTGGTTGCTGATGCCTTGAGCAGAAAATCTTTATTTGCTTTGAGAGCTATGAGTACGAGACTCACTTTATCTGATGATGGTTCAATTTTGGCTGAATTGAGGGCTAGACCGTTATTCCTTCAGCAAATTCGGGAAGCTCAAAAGAATGACAGTGAATGGCAAGTCAGAAGAGCTCAGTGTGAATCAGGTGTTGATACAGATTTTCGAATTAGATCAAATGATTGTTTGATGTTCCGGGATAGGGTATGTGTACCGAGAAATGATGAATTAATCCGGACCATTTTATGTGAGGCACACAGTGGTGATTTGTCAGTTCACCCAGGTAATGTGAAAATGTATAATGATTTGAAGAAATTGTATTGGTGGCCGGACATGAAAAAGGATATCTCAGAATTTGTATCAAAGTGTTTAATTTGCCAACAAGTGAAAGCTGAACATCAAGTACCATCGGGGTTACTTCAACCAATAATGATTCCATAGTGGAAGTGGGACAGCATCACGATGGATTTTGTGACGGGATTGCCTCTGACTTCAAAAAAGAAGGATGCTATTTGGG
Source organism: Gossypium hirsutum (assembly GCF_007990345.1). Lineage (NCBI taxonomy): Eukaryota > Viridiplantae > Streptophyta > Magnoliopsida > Malvales > Malvaceae > Gossypium > Gossypium hirsutum. The sequence goes on from NC_053442.1 coordinate 56,737,676, forward strand.
TAATTGTTGATAAATTAACGAAGTCAGTCCATTTCATTCCTGTACGCATTGATTATTCACTTGACAGGTTGGCGGAGTTATATGTTGCTGAAATAGTGAGATTACACGGGGTGCCTAAGTCTATTATATCGGATAGAGATTCGAGGTTTACATCGAGGTTTTGGATAAAGTTGCAGGAAGCTTTGGGTACAAAATTGAACTTTAGTACTGCGTTCCATCCGCAAATTGACGGGCAATCAGAAAGAGTGATTCAAGTTCTTGAAGACATGCTCCGGTGTTGTATTTCAGAATTTGAAGGCAGTTGGGAGCAATATCTACCATTGGTTGAATTTGCTTACAACAATAACTATCAGTCAAGTATACGAATGGCACCGTATGAAGCATTATATGGGCGTAAGTGTAGAACTCCTTTATATTGGACTGAGCTCGGTGAGAACCGGATTCATGGAGTTGACTTGGTGAAAGAAATTGAAGAAAAAGTGAAAATCATCCGTGACTGCTTAAAGGCTGCTTCAGATCGGCAAAAGTCATATACAGATTTAAAGAGAAGAGATTGAGTTTCAAGTAGGTGATAGAGTGTTTTTGAAAGTATCTCCATGGAAGAAGATTTTGAGATTTGGTCGTAAAGGCAAATTAAGTCCACGTGTTATTGGACCGTATGAAGTTATTGAAAGGATTGGACCCATAGCTTATCGGTTAGCCTTGCCAGCAGAGCTGGAAAGAATACATAATGTATTTCATGTATCGATGTTGCGACGCTATCGTTCGGATCCTTCACATATAGTTTCTCCTACAGAAATTGAAATTCGACCGGATATGACTTATGAGGAAGAACCGATAAAGATTTTGGCTTGAGAAGTTAAACAATTGAGAAATAAAAGTATAGCCTTAGTGAAAGTTTTGTGGCAAAAACATGGAATGGAAGAGGCTACGTGGGAACCGGAGGAAGTTATGAGGAAACAGTACCCAAACCTCTTTTTCGGTAAGATTTTCGAGGATGAAAATCCCTAATGGGGGAAAATTGTAACAGCCCGATTCTGGGCCTAGTCGGAACAGTGGTTTCGAGACCACAAATTCGATGAGGGAAAAATATGATTATTATTATATTTTTATGGTCTACAATTTTACAGAAAAATTTCGTAAAAATTTCGTTCGAAAATTTCGACGTTTGGGCACTCAATTTAGTCAAAAGGACTAAATTGTAAAAAGTGCCAAAGTTGAGTTCTACATGTTAGAAGTGTCTAATTGTTATAAGATTATAAGTTGGGGCCGTTATGTGGTAATTAGACCATTAGTTAATTGATGGACAAAAATAGACATAAGAAATGGGTGAAATATATATTTTTTAAATGGGGGCATTTTAGTCATTTGGTAATAAAAAGAATAAAATGGGAAAAAGATGACAAAAATCATCATCTTCTCCATAAGTTGCTGTCGAATTTGAAGAGTCACCATAGCTAAGGTTTCTTCACCTTCTCAAGCTCATAGAAAGTGCATCCTAGCCCCGTTTTTAATGTTCTTCGCATTTTTGTAATCCTCGTAGCTCGGTTTAGCTTATTCTATTAATAATTCATGTTAGGGTTCATAGTTGGAAAAATACCCATAGGTGAAATGTGTTTATTTTGCTGTTTTATGGTAGAATATGAAGCTAGAATTTATGTTAAACAACTTTTGCTAAGTGATTTTAAGGAAAAACGAGTAAATTGACATAATCGGTAAAAATATTTATTGTTCATAAGTGTATGTTAGAGTGAGAATTTGATGTTGCCATAGAAGGGAAAAGTGTTTAGCATGTTGTAAAACATAATAATAAGGTGTGAAATTTACTTTTCGAGCTTGGGGACAAAAATGTAATTATGCAAAAGTTTAGGGGCAAAATCGTAATTTTTTAAAATTTGAGTCGAAGCTTGTTTTAATAAATGTGAATATTAAACAAGATCAATTTGCTGTTATAGATCAAGAAAGACGAGAAATTAACTTTAATCGGGGAAAAGAGAAGATTGTGGATTAAACTGCAAAATCTCTACATTTTGTATCGAGGTAAGTTGTATGTAATTAATATTTTATAATTGTTTTCGTTATATTTTGTGACAATATACGTGAAAGGGTTGATATTATAATGTGTTTTGAATGAATTGTAAATATATTTGGAAAGTAAGAATCTTTGTGGAAATGTGGTAATGCTAAATATTTGAGTAAGGTATCAATGAACACGTATGTAGTACTGTGTGAAGGCTACTACGTGTATCGATAAGTAATGGTCACATGTGTGGTACTAAGTGAAGGCTACTATGTGTACCAAGAAGCTTTGAGCACGTGTGCAGTACTGTGTGAATGCTACCACGTGTCTCGGTAAACTACGGTCACATGTGTAGTACTAAGTGAAGGCTACTATGTGTACCAAGAAGCTTTGAGCACGTCTGTAGTACTGAGTGAAGGCTACTACGTGAGCCATAAAACTTGATCACGTGTGTAGTACTATGTGAAGGCTACTACGTGAATTGTAAAACTGATCACGTGTGTAGTACTATGTGAAGGCTACTACGTGTATCGAATGATAAAAAAAATAATATGAGTAGTTCGATGTGAGAAGCTCTGAATATTATTTTATATATACCGTCATGATGATGAAAAATGAGTATGTGATCGGAATGTAATAAGTTGTGAAAAGCGATTGAAGTGATGAAATTTGCGTTGTGTTATAAAATAAGTGGTTATAGTGCTATGTGAATAAGGAATGTTGGAATAGAACAGATTTGGATAGTGACAGTGATGTTAGTTTGAAAAATCACCAAAAACTATAGAAATTGATTTAGATGTTGAATAATATATGAAATTTAAGCTGAATGAATCTATTTTCATATGGAAGAAACAAAGTAAGCAAAGGAGTTGTATGTTTGGAGATATTTAAACTTTATTGAGACAGGGTTAGATTGATTTCGAAATCCCCTGTTCCAACTTTGGAAAATCACCAAAAATTGTAAAAAAATAATTATGGCTTGAAATTTATATTCTTGAATTACTTAATGAGTCTATTTTTAATATAAATAAAAAAGAACATTTTTTGAATTTTTTACAAAGATTTAAATAAATTTTAGTGAAGAGAGGTCAGAAGTGTCAAACAGTGAAACAGGGGAACATTTAGAGAATAAAATATACTAATTAGCTAAACCAAAAATTCTTAAAATTTTATGGTAAGAATATATATGAGTTTAGTTTTAGGAAAAATTTACGGATCTTAATTTGGATTTCTGTAGATCCGTATAAAAATAATTTACCAACTGTGACGCAGAAAAATAGTTTGCTGGAAGTTGACTAAATGATAGATTTATGTGTGATAGAAATGATATAATATATGATATTATCTTAGAAATTTATTTATCGATTACATACATACTTACTAAGCTGTAAGCTTACCCCTATTTATTTTTCCTTTGTTTTATAGTGATATTAATCAACTCGGGAATTTGACGGAGTCAGTACATCATCCTCACTATCATCATCAACTTTTGGGTATTTTGCAATCAATACTTTTGAAAAATGGCATGTATAGATGACTTAATGCAACGTAGTTTAAACTTATATATATATGTAGAAAATATCGTTTGGTTTAAAATGTTGGTATCTATAATTGATGAATTATTTCCCTAAATCTTTTGTTCATATAGTTTAGGATGTTATGGATGAATTAATCATGTCAGAACATATGATTGTGTTTGGTTGAAATATCGATGTTGCTTGAGATTGTGTTTCGAAAATTTGCAGGAGGAATTGAATATTTATGAAAAGAAACTATGTCAAAATTTTTGTAAAAAAAAAAATTGATCGTTTGATAACACTTCCCGCGTTGTTTCAACGATGAATACGGGTAAGAGGTGTTACATAAAACCTCTCGAGATAAAACAAAGGACAAACTGAAAGTAAATCTAAGTCCTAAGTAAAGAGAAAAACTAAACTGAAATTAGAAGATAAGATTTAAGCTAAGTAATTCGTGTCCATAATGTGATACAAATTAGCCTATTGATTGTGCAGACCAAAACGCCCACTAACTCATGTTAATTCTCGTCCAGAGTCGATGTTGTGACACATTAGTACCTGTGTCGTGACATAGGAGTCAGTATATTCCTCTTGGGATATCTTTAGGGGTATGTTGCGACACCCTTTATTAGTGTTGTGACGTTGAATGCAGTCTCGAGATTTCTCCATTCTACTCCCTATATTGCGACATGAAACCCTCCGTGTATGCCTTCTAATGGTCTCTTGCACACTTGCAACATTCATTAGCTCACCCTTGGGCCTCATTCGGGCCCTAAGATCAATTAAAAAAATTAATTTTCACATTTTATAGACTTTAAGAAAACTTACAAAAACATAATTAAAACCAAATGATAATGCTTGTTTTCAAGCTCCTAAAATGAAAAAATTAATTTAATCTGCTACACTGAATTACGGCAAACCAGTGTCCAAACATATACAAAACACCTGTTACATGCCATATAACCTAAAGATAAGCTTGTCAAAATCTACTAATAGATCTCTAGATTGTGTGATCTTTAAGATGATTTGATCATCTGAATATCTATAGAGAAATAGGAAAATGACATGTGTAAGCATCTAGAAGCTTAGCAAGTTCAACAGTTAAAACGATAAAGCTTACCGAATAAACTAACTTTTTAAGCTTTACTATTTAGTCCTTTTTACTTAATTAACCAACCAAACGTCAAAATTTCTAAACAAAATTTTAACACGACACTAATAAACTCGTAAATATTATATAAATAATATATATGGTTTTACTCATCATAATTTTGGTCTCGAAACCACTATTTCTGGCACCACTAAAAAAGCGGGCTGTTACACATGGCCTGTTTCTCGAGCTTGGAATCAATGTCTTGCATAGCCTCCTCGTAAGCAAGTGGATCATCATTTTCATGATTGATATCTTTATTATAAATACTACCACCATAGATGAAGAAATTTAGTTTCTTAGAAACTCTCTCACTATGATGAATTTTCCTATGTTGTTGATTGTTTGTAGGTCTTTCTATAAATTTCTTGAGAATTAAACTTGATGATTGTTCTACAACTCCTAGAAGTTCCTTGAGAACCACTTTACTTCGAGGCTTAAAGTTATCCATGTAGCTTTCCTCGAAAGAAGTAGCATAAGTAAAACTTTAATCTTATTATCTTTCGGATTGTAGAATAATTCACCATTTTTTCCTGTCGAATATCCTAAAAACATGCACAATTTCGTCCATGCATCCAACTTCTTTCCATCCTTATCCAGAATGTCAGCTGACAACCCCATATTATAAAGTGATTTAGTGTGGATTTCATTCTATGCCACAGTTTATAAGATGTCTAACAAGAAGTCTTAGTTCTCACATCATTTAGAATATGACATGTTGTTTTTATTGCATATCCACAGAAGAAAGTAGGGAGTTGCGAATAGATTAACATTGAATAAACCAAATCAAACAAGGTTTTGTTCCTTCTGTCAGTTGCATCATTCTACTATAGAGTGTCTGGCGCAGTCAACTGGGATAAAATCTTATTATCTATGAGGTATCTTAAGAACTCATCAGGCAAGTATTTCCACCTCAGTCAGACAAAAGATTCTTTATGGATAAATCTAGTTGCTTTTCCACTTTCGCACGACACTTTCAAAATTTATCAAAGGTTTCACTTTTGTGATGCATTAGATACACATATCCATATCGAGAATAATCGTCGATGAAAGTCACCTAATAATTGTAACCTCCTCAGGCACTAATGCTCATGGGACCACATAAATCAATGTGCATAAGTTATAATGGTTGGTTGGCCCTTTTACCTTTTGCATAAAAAGACCTATTAGACATTTTATCGTCAAAGTAATATTCACATTGTGGAAGACTTACTTCTTTAAGCATACTTAAGGGACCATCTTTCACGAGTCTAGTGATTCTTTCCTGGTTAATATGACCAAGTCTTAAGTGTCATAGGTACCCCTCATTAGAGTAAGAAGTTTTAAGCTTTTTATTTACCATTTCAGTTTGAAGCATCGAGTAGTTATTTGGTTTGATAAAGTAGAGATTGTTTTCTACCCATCCATTACAGATGAAAGAACAATATCTGTGAATAACAATCCCTTTATTGAAGGTCACAAAATAACTGTCATTAAATAAACATGCTACAGAAATGAAATTTCTCTTAAAACGAGGTACATAAAACAAGTCCTTTAAAAAAATCTTCCCAAAATTATCAAAATGTAAAATAACTTTTCCCACTGCTTCAGCTGAAACATAGCTCACATCTTCTGTCTGCAACAAGAGGCTCCTATCACGAAACTTTTTGTTTCGCTAAACCCCTGTAAAGAAACACACATATGGGTAGTAAATCTAGAATCAATAACCCAGTTTTTAATTTATTCTGCCATTAAGTAAGCTTCAACCACAAAGAGTTCATACATTTGCCCTTTTCGGGTAGGTAATCCATATACTCCTTGCAGCTTGATATGAAGTGCCAATTTTAGTTGCTAAAAAAACATTTGATCTTTTTTTCTATCCATACGAGGTGGAACCAAAGACTTAGTTGGTTTCTTCTTTCCCTTAACTTTCTACTTCCCCTTAGAAGAAGAGAGGTCAACAACTAAGTTTGCCTCAGATTTCACCTGAACCGACTTACCACTATTCAGTATCAACTTATGGGATTGTAATTTCTTCATGAGTTGAGTCAAGGTAAGCAAGTTGTTCCCTAAGTTGTAAGCAAGCCTAAAGTTACAGAATTCCTTGGTCAAGAATTTGAACACTATTTCAATCTGAGTGTTCACGTCCGGTTCAGCCCTATTGTCCTCCTCTTCCACAAAAGAATCCTATAAGCCTAAGAATATGGTTTTTGATCTGAGTATTGAGTTTCTGCTGAGAGTTTATCAAATTTATAATAGTGGATTGTTGAGCCAATGTGACTTGGCGTCCGAGCAAATCCTCCAAATTTACTATGATCTATTTAGTTGTACAGAAATTCTAGTGCTACTTTTATTCTTTTGAACAAACTTTTCTTTTTTCTTTAATTTTTTTTCTTTTTTTTAAACATGTGAAGAGCATGTACATCTCTTGTATTTTTCCTCAAACTTTGATCACCAAGACAAATTTAGTTAAGATAGGTGCACAAAATAGGATAAAATTAAAAAGATGATAATGTGGCTTATAATGTAGGTAATTTGTAATAAACAGGCCATTGAGCTCAAAAGTAAAGTTTCAAGGGTTAATTTAATAAGGTTGGCTTGAAAGGCTCAAATAATCAAAAGAAAACGTGCATATATCATGTTTAGATTCTTATACCTTCTAGGATTTCGCCTCAAGAAAGTTACTAAGTCAATTCTAAAGACTTAAACCTTCATGCATGTCTACTTTCAAAGAAATAAACTTTCATGGAATATAGGAATATATTACATAAGACTAACGAGCATACAAGCATTCCATCACTCAATATAACATAAGAATAACTTAGATAAAATCAGAAATCATGCTTGCATTTGAAAACACTTATGAAAGAGAATTCTCCTTAAAGATTCATTCATTTCAGCATACCTAGATAAAAGATTGAAACATACTTGAAAATTTTAAAAATTCATGCAACAAAATATTTGCCTTATCCCCTTTAAAAAGAAGCAATGTCCTCATTACAAAAACAAAGTAATGAATGAAAATTGAACACCAAGTAGGGTTGTAAGAAAAGAGAGGTGAGTCTTGAAGACTGCCTAAGTACCAAGTCTTCCTTAATAATCCAATCCTAGACATGTTCATTCACATTACCATACTACTTAGCTTTTTATTAGAGAGGTGGCATTACGCTTAGTTTATTCATGCTTGCAAATTTTTTATTATGCAAAAGCAAAATATGAACTAAGAATATAAATATAAATACTTTGTGTAACCCACTTCATGTAACACCCTAATCTCGACCCGATCACTGGGTCTGGGTATCGAATGATACAAAGACCTAAATAACTAGCTAACATATGTGAATCAAATCTTATTTCATTCTCGACTATTTAATATACACATTAAACTATACTATAATATAACTCTTCTAAAGTTACTGCCTTACAAGATTATTTAAAATTTTGAATTTAAATCTTTAAAATTTCATCACTCAACTAAACCCCTAAGGCATAGCCTCTAGGAGTGCCCCTTTATACGCACATTACGACTACCTCACTATTTTTCCTCAATTTGGAGGAGTCTGGCTTGGTCCTCTCCCATAACCTCTAATTTAATCACTAATCCTATAGCCAAAGCAGTGGAATCATAAGTTTTGATTAAATTAGTAAGATTCGATGAAACAGGGTAGTAATCATGTTTCAAATTTCTAAAGGGCAAAGATTTAAAGCAGAGAATTTAAACTCATTGTATACTCTTAGCCTTTCGTAGATTTCACCTATGAGATTAATGCCTCCCCATTTTTTGCGGTTTACCATTGCAGAATTATTCTCTATTTGAGACATAGGCGTATTCCTTTAATGTAACAGTCTTCTAGCGGTAGAGGTCCATTTTCCTCACAACCTTGGATATGAAGTCCAATGTCTGTCATTAGTTGTCTTCCATTTACTTCATCAAGTTTTGGGTTCTTAACTTCCCTTGTTTTTGGATAGACTATCCATCCTAGGTTAGTCCTTGGCGACTTCCTTCCTCTGTTAGCCCGAGTGACTTAACCTCCATGGAGGCTTCGGAGGACTTAGCTACCTCTGGCTAACCTTTATCCATAGACCCTTAGGATTTTTTCAATCATCTATTATATCATTCATTTCAAGGTTGTTCGGCAAAGATCAGCAGACTCACACCTGTGAATTCTCCAAACCTTGACACCTCAAATCCTCTTTAAGAGGTCCATCTACCACATTAGGCTTTTCTACCCATTTTTATTTATTATTACATGTTGGGGAATCTTTGTTCTACACATTTTTCTTTATTATCTCACTTACATTGTCTTGTCAGTGTTTGAGTTCATACCTTTTTGCGGTCTGTACCTAACGCCATGGTCGAGTTATGGTCTTACACTTCATAATTTTCATGTTTACTATCTTGGCAGACTCTTTGTGATTCTACAGCCAAGCTATGGCCTTACACTTTAAATCCCATATTTGGTGTCCTAATGGACGTCCCTGTGTTTATTGTTCGAGTAGGCTACCCCGTGTCTATTGTCTCTATAGACTATACTAGTTGCCATAGCCGAACTATGGTGTTAAACGTTAGACCTCTTTTGAGGTATCGCCTCGTAGGACCTTATCGCCATCGCGATGTCGCCTTATAGTACCTGTTGACAACCGTTACGGTGTTACTCTATGGAACCTAATATCCGTTGATATCAAGTCCATCTCGTATCTATTTTGATGCTCGAACACCAAAGTGTCCCCCTATAAGGCTCGGAGCTTTGCACATTACAGTTTGCACTTGGTAACACCATATGATGGTATCTAATAGGAATTTCATTTTTTCCTATTCATTCGCCAATTCCTCTAGTTCGTCATTCCTAACCTTGATGCTCAAACACCACAGTGTTCCCTCCGTAAGGCTCGAAGCTTCAGACATCACAATTTGTACTTAGAAACATTGTATAATGGTATCTAATAGAGATTCCCATTCCCAAGTCCAAACTTCATCTAACCCATCAATAATTTCCCTCTATATTCCTCGATGTATTATAAACACATAGACATATACATATAATCACATGACATAATATCGTGGAGTGCGTCAAACTTATGTGTAATAGCACAACCAATTTATGTATATCGACACATTAACGGGTACTCATTTACTTACACCATCATATACGTGACAACAGTTTCAGACAACTCAAAACAACTTGAACACAAACCATTCATCAATGTATTATCAACAATTATTTAGAGGTAGAGCACCGAATATCACATTGTTTCATTATTATTGACAGCATAGCTTGTCCAATCATTAGAGCTTCATTTGTCCTGGTAACTAAGCATAACAGGCACTTATCGGTTAGCTTGAAGGTATTCAAACTTTAAAAACCCATAATCCAAAATTATACAGAAGCTTTGAGAGTTCTTAATTTACTTCTATATCTAATCCACAAGTAAAAAGAAGTAATGAAGCTTACTAGTTCCTCATTTCTTTATTACTAGACTTGGCTTCTCTCGATGGTTGCAACATGTAGAGCTTTCTTCAACTACATCCTCTTCAACTCTATTGGCACGGCCTTCACAAACCATTACCATCACTCAATTCTAATTATTTTGTCTCCCATTATGGAACCAGTCAATTCCATTCTTACTAACCAGAATTGAAATCTAACATTTCTCAACTAGCCACTTCAGTTTCTAAATATTTTATTAGAGCCCATAAATTTCTATTTCTATATAACCGGCTACCATACTCTTCTTTTAGTTCAGGTCCTTAAGAGAACTGAGTGTGACCCTTCAACTTATTGAAGATGAAGATGTTGAGATAATTATAACAATTCACTATAGAACAAAAAATATGGCAGCTAAGTTAGATGATGTTAATCATAGAAATACGGTAGATGAAATTCCAAGCCCAATGTGTCAACAATATGAATTTTAGGAACCTTACATAGAGATACCATCAAAATCTTTAGAGAGATGGTTTTTAGCATGCGGGTTGGATTTGCATCTAAATGTACATTTGGATGATCCCTACAAGTTTTCCACACCATTGATATCTAATAGGATTCAATATCCATATTCAACCTTAATTAATGAGTAGGTTATCGAGATTTGGTTTACGAGCAAATAGTGTAGAACATCTGATTCTAAAAATCACACCAGTTTAAAATGAGAATGTTGTCAGGTTAGACGCAGAGGATGTTGCATACTATGATGACATTATTTCTAGATATATTGATCCTTACGTGACGATATACTAGATGACATCAATTGTCAATAAGACAATGATGATTTCAATTTCTAGTGAGGCATTCCAACCAATACTACTATGAACTTAGTTATTTCTATTGGGCCACTAGTCGAGTTCTTCAATTGTATGAACCTCTATCACATATGTGTAGCATTAGCATTACTGTGGTGTATGACTTAGAATTTCCTAAATATCCTCATATATTATGGAGTCATATGATGAAATCTAATTCCAATATTGGAGATTTATGCATAGGGACATAATCTTCATCGAAGGAGGTCATGTTGGAAAAAAAATCTGATTTGAAATTTATTTTCTTGCGTAGCGAAAAATTAAAATTTTGAAAATTGATCCGATTTATGATATTTGTAGCAATAAACCTTAACCGAATACGCACTTGCATTTTTTAATAAGCGAATCATTGATGTTTTTTGGCTTTTAACCAAACGATCTTCTCCGCTATTCTTGTACCATGAACTGTTTCAAGTGTGGGCTTGAATCAATTAAACCAAAACACATAACTAGAAAAAAAATTCTTTAAAAGAAACTAGTAAAATTGTTATTCTAAAAAAATATATTTAAAAGTTGAGAATAAATTTTTTTTGGCAGAATAACAATCTCACAGAAGTTGTGTTAATAGCTCTACCGGTGTCATCTATTTATAGCAATAGAAGGTAGAACCCTAGTAGAGTTTTAGAGATTTATTTTAAATAGAAAAATAACATCCTACTTAGAGTAGGAGATGGGTGAACGGCTCATCCTTGTACTTCTACTAGGGTTGCTGCCTTTTTTATTTTATATGACAGGTTTTGGGCTTCTCTCACCTCGGATCTAGTTACGAGTACTTCCTAAGCCTTTTTGACGTAGTACTCTGTAATATGATCCAACCCATTTCATTTTCTCTATTTCCAAAAATAAAATTTAATATTTACATATTAAATAATTTTCTCATCTCAATTTTACTCTAGTAAAAATTGGACAATTTTACCTCCGATAAAATTTTGATGATTTTTCCCCAGTAAAATTTTGAGAAAATCCGCTCTGTATGTCACAACTCACCATGTTCACTATGACTAAATGATTTATTTTCATTTTCGAGCTTCAAAAGAGTCCAAAAATATTAACTTATTCTTCCATCATTTTTAATTAATCCTATATAGGATTGCAAATTTCTATTTCCATTTTTGGAAACCTACATTCATTTCTAAATGATTTCATTTATCTATTTCAAAGAAAACCATAATCATTCAAGAATGTTTTCCATTTCTCTTTTTCTATTCATTCTGTTCATTTTTATTCAAACACACAATTCATTTCTAGTTTCAACGAGCTAGCAGAGGGACCGATTGGACATATGAAGTTGAGGGTCAAATGATTTATAATTAAGTTTTGGCTATTTGTCTATTAATTATAAAATCATTTAGTCACGAAGTCATTTCACTATAGTATTGTGACTGAGCTCTCTCTAACGACATTCCATTACGAAATCAACTACTTAGTGCTTATCTAATGACTTTGTCATTAGTGTGTTACCATAATAGGATATCCTTGATCTCTTTAGGATAATATTCATTTTCCCAATATGATCTTATTTTATCTCATGGTAATCATTACATCTTCCTTCATAAAAAGTCAACCACTATCAAATAGTGATCAAGTCATCTATCACAAAAACAGATGACCCATCACCACGCTTACTTTTCATCAACCATGTAATGCTAATTAGAGGATATCATTTACACATGTTTTGGGCTATGAATTCCACTATTTTGAATGAGACTACATACTACAGAAGTCGTACACCCAACACACCAACTTCAGGTTACTTATCTATTTGAACTCATGTTTTTTCTTACATTAAAATGTACAAGTCACGCATGCATAGTCCGTCACCCACTCCGGATTTTGGTATGTCACACTACGAATGTCACAAGTGAATTAATCCATAAATGGTAGATGACATTTTGGGTCATGTCCCATGTACTATCAGTCTAGTCAGTCACATCCATGTCTCTATCTTCTGGGAGACTTCTGCTCCGATGTTGAAGACAAGAAATATTAGTCTTTCAATTAATTTTCTCATTTTTTATTAGACTAAGGACATTTTTAGGTTCATATAGTAATACAAGCTGTCTTTTCATACTACAATTTGACCACATAATACCGCTTAGTATCAGTTTAAACAATAGACAACCAGTGAGAAACATTTGCTTCTATTTTGCTTTGTGTGTAAAAACCATTTGAGGACAATAATACAAAGTATATTAATTTAACTTATGAATAATTTTATTAATCAATCTATTTGAAAAAAAATACATGTGTACCTAGACGAAAATACTAAGCTTAGGACACCAGATACAATAGTCTCCTACATGCCCTTATGAAGTAGATAAGTCATGTGTTGCATTCTTGTATCCTTTCATATATTTCCTAAAGAGCTCTCTAGCTATAAGAGTCTTGGCTAAAAAAATCCTCGGGGTTTGTCCTTATTTATGATCTTTGACTACATCTACCATTTCGTCAAACACTATTGTCTCTGTTATATGTTTTGTCCTTATGTGGTTAATTCGGATTTAGCTATATCCACACTATTATATTGTCATTACTTTTCCATACCTCATATTCGACTCTTTATGGTGAAGTTAGTAGTGCAACCTTGCTTGAATCTTATTCACACTATGGACCCATCATCTAGGACAAAAGCACAGCCTGATGTCAATTTCCTCGAATCCTGACACGTTTGGAAGTCAGAATTAGTATATTCAATAGGAGTGAAATCCCATCCGAAATACACAGGCATATAATCCTTAATTCTCTATAAATACTTGAGTGTATGCTTAACTGCTTGTCAGTCTCTTGGACATGGATTCTCCAGATATCGACTTACTAACCCCACTGCAAACCATATATCTAAGTGTGTGCATAGCATAGCATACATGAGAGTTCCTATTGCCAAAGCATAAGGAAATTTTCTCATGTTTTCCCTTTCTTCTGTTGTCTTAATATAGTCCTCTAAAGAGAGATGAAATCCCGATATGTAGCCTGAGACAATGTTACCACTTTGTTCTTTCGATCCCTTTAGATTTGAATACCTAGAACAAAATTAGCTTCTCCTAAGTCCTTCATGCTAAATTTTTTAGTTAACCATAGTTTAACAAATGACAATGTCCCTACATCATTTCGAATGACTAGAATGGCATTAACATATAGAACGAGAAAGACCACCTTTCCATCCTCTAAAAATTTGTAAACACAAGGTTCATCTACGTTTTACTCAAATCTAAAAGTCTTGATCGTCTGATCAACTTTTTGATTCCTTGAGCGAGATGCTTGTTTAAGTTCATATTTGGATCTAAATAGTTTGCAAACTTTATGTTCGTCTCTTTTAGCTATATATTTGTTGTGTTGCATTATGTAGATGCACTCTTTAATATAGCCATTCAAAAACACTGTCTTGACATCCATTTGTCAGATCTCGTAATCAAGAGCCGTCACAATGGATAGTAATAGGCAGATTGACTTGAGCATGGCAACTAGAGAGAAGGTTTCTTTATATTTGATATCTTCTTTCTGAGTATAACCTTTTGTTACAAGTCCAGCCTTATAAGTTTCCACTTTTCCATTCGTATTTCTTTTCCTCTTGTAGATCCACTTACACCTTATAGATTTTATCCCTTTCAGTAAGACTACAAGTTCCCACATTGAGTTGGAAAACATAGAGTCCATCTCAGCTTTCATAACTATTTCCTAGATCTTGAAATCAATACTCTGCACCACTTCGTCATATGTGAAAGGGTCATCATCTTCCTATTTGGCAGACTCAGTGTTAAAGACACTTCTACCAGATTGGAAGAACTCAAGCCTACAAAAAACCCTTCTACTACGACGAGGCTTTTTATGTTACTGATCATTTGCAGGTCTACTATTAGGAGTTGGTTCTGGAATCATTTTATTAGGGTTTTGTATATTTCCTGAAAGCTCCTAGAGTACCTCTTTACTCCGAGGTTTGAAGTCATTCATGTAACTTTCTTCAAGGAAATTATCATGAGTTGAGACTATAACAATTTGCTCTTTCGAGTAATAAAACAAACCACTCTTTGTTCCCTTTAGATATGCTACAAACATGTACAATTTTATCCGTGAGCCCAACTTCCTCGTATCTTTATCCAATAATGGATCGGGCATCCGCAAATCCTAAAATATTTTAGACTTGGCTTCCTGCCATGCCACAATTTGTATGCAGTTTTCGATACTGCTTTAGTTGGCACATCATTCAAAATATAACAAGTCGTTTGTACCGCATATCCATAGAAAGAGATTGGCAACTTCGAATAACTTAAAATCAAATGTACCATGTCTAACAACGTTTAATTCATTTTCTCTGCCATGCTATTCTATTGTGGAGAGTCCGGCGCAACTAACTGGGATAGAATCTCATTGTTTATAAGGTTCCCTAAGAACTCATTAGATAATTATTATCCACCTTGATTAGACTGAAGTGTCTTTATGGGTAAACCTAGTTGTTTCTCAATTTCTGCACGAAACTCTTGCGGTGCATCAAGTATACATACCCATATTTGGAATAGTCATCAATAAAGGTTACATAATACTCGTAACCTCTCTTGCACTAACGCTCATAGGGCTACATACATCAATGTGCATAAGTTCTAAAGGTTTTCCGACCCTCGTTCCTTTTGCATTAAAAGAACACTTACTCATCTTACCTTCCAAGCAAGATTCACATTGTGGAAGATCAACTTCTTTAAGCAACATTAAGATGTTGCCTTGCACAAGTTTAGTGATTCTTTCTCAGTTAATATGACCAAGTCTCAAATGCCAAAGGTACGTCTCATTAGAGTGAGAAGTTTTAATTCTTTTATTTGGTATTTCAGTCTCAAGCAGTGTGTACATCTTTGGTTTTATAAAATATAAATTATTTAACATCCATCAATTAGAGGTAAGATTTCAAATTCTAAATATTGCAATTCCATGGTTAAAAGTTACGGTCAAGCCGTCTTTATATAAACTTGCAATGAAAATTAAGTTTCTTTTGAAACTTGGTCATGATGTCTTTTAAAACAATCTTCCTAAAATTATCAAAATAAAGATGTACATTTCCTACTACTTCAACTGTCACACCTGTCCCATTCTCGATTCCTAACGATAAGCTCTTATCTCCAAGATCTTTCATCCCCTGAAACTCCTGTAGAGAAACACAAACATAATTAGTGGCTCCTAAATCAATGAACCAGTAGTCTATTGATTCTTGCACTAAACAAGTTTCTATTATCAATAGTTTCATACATTTGCCCTTGGTAGTTAGGTATTTCTTCAACTCTTTACAGTTTTCCTAGAAATGTCATTTCTTTTTGCAAAATAAGCATTTAGACTATAATAAGTCTTTAGCCTTTTTAGTTCTCTTTCTTTCCACTTGTTGTGCCCCAAAGACCTTAGTCTTGCCTTTTTTTAGTACATTTTCCCTTCCCTTTTAAGGAATAAGTGACGTTTATATTCACGTCTACTCTTCAGACTGGTTGACCACCATTCAACATCAACTCATAAGATTATAACTCCTTCATGAGTTGTGTAAGCGTCAAGTTTTTGTTGCCAAGTTTATACGCAGCCTGAAAACCACCAAAATCTTTTGACAAGCTTTTTAACACCATCTCAATTTGAGTGTTCTGATCAAGATTTGTAATGACCCAAAATTCACGGGCATCGAAAAAGTAGGATATCGGGCCTCCGTCTTAGTAAATTGAGTTCGAAAATAATTATTAGAAATATTTACGAGACTAGTTATGTGTTTAATTAGGTTTTAGATAGGTGAATTTAGCTTAATTAAGAGTAATTAGGAAAAATGATTAAATTGAATAAAGGGTAAAAGTCTAATTATAGATCAAAAGAAAATAAGAGGGACTAAATAAGTAAATAATCCAATGGCTTAAGATTAGGCGGCAATACATGGAAAAATTTTAGATTTTTTTTCTTGATTAATATTAGAAAAATATTATTTAATTAAAACATTATAAACTATATTAATTAAAGCTAAGATATTATATTAAGAAATAAATTAAATAAAGACAAATGTATGGTGATGATTTAATACAAGTGTATTAATAAAATACATACATTTGTAATACTTTAATTAATTATTAAATAAATATTTATTAAATTATTATATTAAATTATTATTGTAATTATTTTATTATTATCATATTATGTAATAAATTAAGAAAAGATAAATGTAGGGTGTAAAAATTATACATGTGTCATGCATATATTTTTACACTTGTAAAATAAATGTATGATTACTTAAAATTTAAGTATAAAGATATTTATAAATATTAATTAATTAATTAAATATAAATTAAATAAATTAAATGGTGCCAAATGTAGGGTGATAAAGTTGTACAAATGTAGTAAAGTATGTATATACACTTGTGTTATAATTAAAAGATATTTATTAATTAAATGATTATTAATAAATTATATTATTATAATATAAAGCAAAGAAATAAAAAGAAAAGAAAAGAAAAGAAAGAAACAAAACAAAGAAGAAAAGAAACAGAGAGCAATTCGAAACAGGGGAAACGAAAGAAGAAAAGAAAAAGGAAAAGGAAAACAAGGATTTTGAAGCTTAAAGCTTTGATTGGTAAGTCAATTAAGCCCCTTTTACTTAATTTTGATGTTTTAGAAGTTTTAAAACAAAGTTTTGTAGAAAATAAGTCGAGATTTTGGAAGTTTATAGGTTTTTAAGCATGGTTCACGTTGGACAAATTGTTAAATTAGGGATTTAATTGAATGAATTTTAAGTTAGAATTGATAAAAGGATTAAATTGTGAAGTAAGTTATAAGTTTTATGTTTTAGGGACTAAATTGAGGGAAATTCAAAATTTGGAAAATATGCTGAACTTTTAATAGTTAATTTGAGTTTGGATGAAATTTGAATAAAAATAGAGTGTGAAATGAAATAGAAAAGTAAGAAAACTTAGTTAGGATTAAATTGAGAACAAGGTAGGAATCGATTAGAAATTCAATTATTTATTATAATTAGTGTTGTAATTAATAGTGTAAATTATTATTATTTTCATAGCTAGCAAAGAACTAGAAGCATCGGCACGGAAGGGAAAAGAGAAGATTATAGAGGAGTAAACTCAAGAAAATCACGGTTTGTATTACTATAATTCAAATTATTTATTAGTAAATGTTATATTTAAATTTATATGTATTGTAAGTAAAATTAGGTAAGTAATTAAAATGATAATATTGAATTGAATTGAATCAAATTGAATTGAATGAAGAAAGTGCGAGAATATTTGAAATGTATATTGATTGAAAAGTAATTAGTGATTTATATTTGATTGGAAAATGAATTAAAAATATGAATTGAATAAAGTGAATTAAATTATGATTATGTGTGAATATGTGAATTGTGTATTGATTGAAAAGCGGTTTGAATTGAATCGAAGTATGATTATATGTGAATATCTGAAATATGTATTGGTAATGAATTGTGATTGAATCAAAAGTGAATTTGAAATAGAAACATGATTTGAATACCCTATTAACTAGTCGGGCTGAGTCGGATATAGTTGGCATGCCATAGGATTGGAAGTGTTCAGGGATACTTCGACCTCGAGTCGATGAGACACTGGGTGTCACTATATTTCTTCGGATATGAGGTACTAGGTACCAACTTTCTTCGGCTCTGCCGATGAGACACTGGGTGTCAACTATTGCTTCGAACATCCGATGAGGCACTGGGTGCCATACTGGAGTGTTTGGTTGGATCCGTGTATCCGCCAAAATCCGAGTTTTGTTAATAGGGTAAATAATGAAATGATAAATTGAATGAGTTGATCAATCGAGCCATTGAAATGAAATGAAAAGTTGAATTGTGAATTGAAATGTGATATGAGATTGAGAAATGAACCTAAGGTTCATGATGTGTACAAGTTTTAAATTGGGGATATATGAAATTAATTGATAAATTGTTATTGTTGAAATATGAAATTTAAGTTTAAATCTGTATGTATGATTTTATACATTATATGTTTATTAATATTATAATTTGAATTATGGTAATACCACTGAGTATGAAATACTCAGCATGCGGTTGTTTCTGTGTGCAGGTTATTAGAGTTCTAGGTCTAGTTCAGCATCCAGAAAGATCCTGACTCCATCAAGAAAATTTTAGTGATGTATTTCTTCCTTTTGTTTAAGTGGCATGTACTAGGTGATTGTACATGAGTCGTATATATATATATACTAAATGATCTTAGTTGTAAGTAATGGTTATAATCTTTTGAATGATAAATAAAGTAGTGAATCAATTTATTAAGCATGATTTAGTAGCGTTTTAAAGTATAAAATTATTGATTGAAATATTGGTATTGGGTTGTTTTTGGTTTTAAGTTTGCGATGTATTTCTTCCTTTTGTTTAAGTGGCATGTACTAGGTGATTGTACATGAGTCATATATATATATATACTAAATGATCTTAGTTGTAAGTAATGGTTATAATCTTTTGAATGATAAATAAAGTAGTGAATCAATTTATTAAGCATGATTAAGTAGCGTTTTAAAGTATAAAATTATTGATTGAAATATTGGTATTGGGTTGTTTTTGGTTTTAAGTTTGTAGGGGGTTTTATGTAAAAATAAGCAGAAATACTATTGAAATTTTAAAAAAATAAAGTCAATTAGTATAAATTTATATTAATTTATGATTCTTTTATATATATTTGTTATTTATTTAAGAATTATTTGTAAATTGTCTGAGATGTCCAGTAATACCTCGTAACCCTGTTTTGGCGATGGTTTAAGGTTAGGGGGTGTTACAAGATTGGCCTCATTGTCTGTGACCTCAGTAAAGTAGCCCATAGAGTGATCATATGGTCTTTGATCGGAGTGTCGAGCTTTAGATATGCATTCATCAAGCTAGTTATGGCAGGCTATCAGGCCAAGGTAGCTTTGCTTTCAAACATGCCTTCTAACTTATCTAGAATCGCTTTAGCAATCTTACAGCTCTCCAGTTGCTTATACAGAGTGTTAATCACGCTTGGCAGCATATAGCAATAATCTATCTCATCAGAATTTTCCCAATGCTTTCTAGCCTCAGCTTGAATGGTTGGAAAGCACTTAGTATCAAGAACTATTTTAAATTTCTCTTAGCTCAGGATAATTATCAAGTTCCTTTTCCATTTCTTATAGTTATTTTTGTTCAGTTTGTTTTCAGTGAGCATGTTCAATAAAGGAGTTGATGTCATTTTCGAACTTAAAATAAAACATTCATATATTAATATCTTTGTATTAAGAAAATATTTGAAAATGTTTTGCAACATTACGATATGTATTAAGATGATGCATTTTTTTACATTAAATCTTTAAAATATTTGTAAGTCGTTGCAACGATATTTCCCACACCTATTGAATCAATTTACCTTGGGGTGATCATGATCAACTAGTAAGAACATGGATTTTCATCCTATTAGTACATGAACCTAATTCCTTTAGGCATTCACACATACTAATAATCATGTAATGTTTGGCCATTATTCTAACTTAAGTAGAGTTCTGTGGGGAGTTACTTAACTAGAAGATCTTGAGTGTATAACCATCAATTCAACACCTATCTCATCATGCACCACAAATGAGTCATCTTGGGACAATCTCATCGAGTAGCATACTGTGACTAGTTGTCCTCTTTGAAGACAAAATTTCTTATTATATCACATGATAATACCTACCATAGGGGCTGGTCCAACTATCATATGATTATAAGAAAATTATGCTTACTTTCAGGAAGTCTCCTCAATGAAATCCACATTACAATATCTACCTTAGGGTAGGTCCATTTCGTGCCATCACAAGAGACCATTGATGGAGGTTGTAGGTCTTGTTTAGGGACCTTCTCCCACTCAATATTTAAAAAAAAAACATGCAAGGTTTTTAATTTCCAGTTTCAATCATGTATGATCAATACATGCATGACAAGTACATGTGAAATTCTTTTCTAAACTATATGGCATGTTTACCTTATGTATGCATAACATGCTATGGCAATTTTATGATGTTCAAATTCAATTATTTACAAGAGTCAATCAAAAAATTTTAATTCTCCATAGTTTTTCTTTTAAGGGAAAAAACGAATAAGTGAATGTGAATGTGAACCATGCACCAAGTAGATTCTTAGGAAATGGAGGTGATTCGTATTTGACCACTAAAAAACCAAGCATTTCCTTGCCAAATCCAATCCTAGACATGCATCTTCTAATTACACACAGTAATCGAATAACCTAAAGTGAATGGAATAATACAACATATGTATTTTCTCATTACTGCACTTCTTATCATTAATAGATCAACTGTGGATCATCTCATACCTATATATATCACAATTATATCATAAATAATTATTAAATAGGTATATAAAGAGATGGGTAATAAAATAAAATTGTCTGGTAAGGATTTCAAGGTTATATTTTTAGAAAATAAATGAAAAGCAAAAAATACATAGTTTTTTATCACAAGGCATTCCTTATGTCTTCAACCGCCATCGTTTCATCTTCTCTTCGTTACGGATTCTTTTTTGAAAAAATTACATTTATGTCATATGTTTGTTTCTAGCTCACAAGAATTCTATAAATAAATAAATAAAATCTACGTGGAGATGATAGTCCAAGTCTATTTCTTAAGAACCACAACCTTGGCAAAAAAAATTATTATATAACAAATATATAATATTGTATTCATTCACATTCATTCCCCTAAACATGCAAATAATTATTAGAATGTTACATTATATCAAATATTAATCAAACAAGATGAAGAGAGAGATTTGATATCGATTTACACCATAAACATAGCACAACTTGGCTCTGATACCAATTGTTGGAAAAAATCTAATTTGAAAATGATTTTATTGCACAGCGAAAAATTAAAATTTTGAAAATCTACTCAGTTTATAATATTTATAGCAATAAACCTTAATCGAATACGCACATGTGTTTTCTGATAAGCGGATCCTTGTTATTCTCTGGCTTTCAACCAAACGATCTTCTTTACTATTCTCATACCACGAATTGCTTCGAGTGTAGGCTTGAACCAACTGAACCAAAACATAGAACTAGAAAAAATGTTCTTCTTGGGGTGAAAACGGAAATTCTCTCTTCTTTAAAAGAAACCAATAAAGTTGTTATTTTAAAAAAATATATTTAAAAGTTGAGAATAAATTCTCTCTATTTTTAGGCAGAATAACAATCTCTCAAAAATTGTATTAATAGTTCTATCGGTGCCACCTATTTATAAGAAAAGAAGGTAAAACTTTTGTAGAGTTGTAGAGGTTCATTTTAAATAGAAAAACAACATGATACTGAAAGTAGGAGAGGAGTGAATGACTCGCCCTTATATTTCTACTAGGGTTGTTCCCCTTTCATGTTATATGAGGGGTTTTGGGCCTCTCTTAGATCGGGTCTAATTACAAGTATTTCTTGAGTCTTTTTGACCCTGTACTCTATAACGTGATCCAACTCGATTCAGTTTTCCTATTTCCCAAAATAAACTTTAATATATACATATTAAATAATTTTCTTATCCCAATTTTACTCCATTAAAATTTTGATGATTTTACCCCTAGAAAAAAATCGAGAAAATTTGTTCAACATGTCACAACTCAACATGCCCACTATGTCTGAATATTTTATTTTCATTTTTGGGCTTCAGAACAGTCCAAAGATATAAACTTGTTCTTCCATCATTTTTTAAGTAATCCTATATGAGATTCCAAATTTTCATTTCCATTTTTGGAAACCTACATTCATTTCCAAATGATTTCATTTCTCCATTTTAGAGAAAACCATAATCATTCCTGAATGTTTCCCATTTCTCTTTTTCTATTCATTCCGTTCATTTTTATTCAAACACACAACTCATTTCTAGTTTCAATAAGCTAGCGGAGCAATCGATTGGACATATGAATTAAGGCTTAAATGATTTATCATTTCTGGTTTTTCCCATAAACGCCGTAAATATTTTTTACTTTTATTAAAACGACGTCATTTTGATAGCCTTAGTTTTTTTCCTAAATTAGTTTCTCGAAATCCCTAAATTTTTCCCCAAATCCTTTAGGTTGTTTCCCCAATCCCATCACCGTGTAAGTTTTTATGTTTTTCATTTTGTTTTTTTGTTAATTTTTTTCTCATCTTTCAAATCTTCGCTCAAATTTCTCCTGTTCTCTTCACTCAAATCTCTTTGTTCTGTTATTATTTTGGTGATTTCTTTTTATAGAATTTCAATAATGTCCTCGCTTAGCAGAGAACTTGTGTTCCTTATACTTCAAATTATCTGGTTAAGGAGGAATTGAAAGACACTGTTCATAATTATGCTCTTTTGTTTGCACTCTTTTCTTTTCTTTTCTTTTCTTCTGTCTTTTTAGAATTTAAATTTTTTAAGGGTTTAGGGGTTTGTTATGTTATGTTATGTTATGTTATGTTTTTTTTTTTGTTTTTGCTTTTCTTCTCTGATTCTTGTTTATAGGAGAGAAATAAATGTTGTCTTATTTCTGATGCTAGTGGATGTTCATTAGTTCTTGAATTGGTTCCTCCCTAATGTTTTATAGTTCAAATTTAGTTCATCTATGCCTTTTTTATGGTTCTATGTTTTGTTGACCTAGTTTAACAGATTGTTGTTTCAAACTTTTGCTATGTATATAAATGTCTAAATACCCTATATGGATTAAATTTGGATATCTTTACATTTGGTGGTCTTTGTTGATGCTATTCTACACTGAACCAATCTATCTCTAGGATTGGGAAATGATGAACACAAGTGCTGGTCTTCGTAGGAAATTTGTTTAAGGTTAAATACTTTTTTAAAAAAAATTAGTATTTTTATCAAATTTTGCTTAAAATTTGTTAAATATATTGTTTGTTGAAAAAATTGCTTAATATATATCATATGTTTATTAAATTTATAATAATTTACTTCTAAAATAGAGATGGTTGGGTTTTTAAAATATTGTTTTCAAAATATCCACCTACTCAAAAAAAAATTTCATAAATCCCCCTTAATATCTATTTATTAAGAAATTTTTAAATAAAAAATAATCTATTTATTAAGATTTTAGGGAGAATATGCACGGCCAGTTTCTTGAAATTCTTCGTAGCTTACTGGATTCATTTACATTATCAGGAGCTCAGGTGCCTACCTTTGATACTTGATTTCTCTGTGCAAGTTTTATATTTTGGTAGATAGGACATTTTATATAGACTTATGCTCAACCTAAATACCAAAATAACTAGGGCATATTACCTGGATCCTTTTCTTCTACTCTTCATAGTTTAAGACCATGACTTTTGGATCTAACTTAACCTCTTTCTAACCCTTGTCTTGCTTTATTGCACAAGAAT